>NC_056713.1:5228744-5302332 GCF_018831695.1 Puntigrus tetrazona
TGTCCCGGTTAATGGCTGACTCTCAGCCTGCCGAAGGTCAAGCAACACGACGCGGTCTACCATCCTAGACCGATGGGTTAGCCGAAAGATTCAAACAAAACCTTTAAACAGATGTTGTGCGAGTGGTGGCGAAGACCGAGAGACTGGGACCATGATTCCTACGTATTTGAACCAGAGAAGTACCTCAGGCTTCCACAGGTTTTGAATTTCTTCAAGTTAATTTTTTGGCTAATAGCCAGCGGCCTCCTGGACGCTGGCAGGTCAGAATACAGCCGGCAGCCCATCGGGCGTGATCGAACATGTCAAGGAGATGAGGGAAGAATTTGACCGGTCATGCCATTAGTCCGGGAACACTTGGTTAAAGCGCAACAGGCCCAATAACGCCACTCATAACTGGGCAGTCCTAATCATGGGAATTCCAGCCTGAGACAAGGTAATGGTCCCTGCCTTCCATGGCAGCCGCATGCAAGTTCCTGGCAACCTGGCAAGAATTATATATATCATCGGAACCGACTGGCACTCGTCCACTTATGCAGGTTACGCCAACCGGGCCGACACGAACTGGATCAGCTGCGGTACCATAAACTCGCTGCAGAAGTGGAGAGGAAATACGGACCAGCCTAATGCCCTTTAAGCGCCTAAAAGATCCTCGCGGATAGAGGACATCAACCCCACCTCTGCTGCCCAGAAGGGGGAGCTCCAGTACCTGGTCGGTCAGTTTACGTGTTACTCTCGCAGCCTTGCGGTGGACCAAGTCATCAAGCATCGATCCGTGACGGGTACCTCGGAGTTATCGCTCCGCTATGGCTTATCGGGTCCCTTGAGGCTCACTGCAAGCAAGCTGGCAAAGAGGAGGCAAGTCCACAAATGGTAGCCCGCGTGGTCCAGCCCCATCGCGTGATGGTCCCCTAAGCTCCATGGCACTTTCCGGTACAACGATTTCCTGCAATTAAACGGGCGTCGTAAAATTTGACGGATATCCACAGCCCCGGGTGGATGCGCCGTTGGATCGGGGCTGGGAAGGGCCTGGTACATCTCAACTCCTAGACTCACAAAGGGGGTATTGGCAAGTGCCAGCACTCCAAGGCCACATACAGGAAACTCTTTTCAAAAAAACATCATTTAGCATTTTTTTTTCTTTTCTTTAATTTTTTGTGACTTATGTACATCGCAGGTGTCCTTTATAAACCACCTTCAAATAGTAAAACTCTGTCATAACGTGCATGTCATTAAACAAATTTGAATTCATAAACCACAAAAACAGCACACACACATACACATTTCTTTTGAATGATGTTTGAAGCTATAAACAAATTTGGGGGTGGAGCTGCACTGATAATTAAATCCCAGCTGGCTTCTCCTCCTAATCACATTATCCAAACTTACAAGAGAAGCCCCAAATTCACAATCCTCTTACCTTGATATCTTGCTCCAGCATCCTCCACCCATCCCACCCTTCCACTCCTCCCAGGACAAGCCCTGTTCATTAATGACATGAGGAAACCTGGACTCAGTATTCGTCTAGTTCTGAAAGTCCTCCCTGATATACACCAAACACGCTACTTTAACCGTTACTATAATTAATTATGGCAAAGATCCTCAGAAATGTAATTTCATTCAAAGATCTACATCAGAATTTTCATCAGCCTTGACTCTCAGCTCACAGCAGTCACATTATTCTTCATAGAAATTGTTCAATATGTTGATTTACACAATGCTGTTCTTTTTAGCTTAAACTTAGACTTCTTTTGTTGTTGTTTCTGTCCATATGTCCTATTTTCAGTTAATGGTCTAATTGTATTCAGGTGAGTCTAGTTAACTATGTCATTTACTCACAGAACTCTGCTCCCCACTACCTCCTAGCTCCCTCCTCTGCTTTGGTCTGTGGTCGACTATCCGCCGCCCCGGGATTCCACTCCTCCAGCTTCACCTCATCCCTCCAGCCCTGTCAGGCCCTTCCATCCCCCCAGCCCACCTCGGTCCTCGCCTGCTTGCTTGCAGGACACACCTTCTGGGAGTGGGGCGATATGTCACGAGCACACCTTTGTTGTTGTTTTTTGTCCCATGTGCTGTGTGTGCCCTACCTTCAGTTAACTAATTGTAGCAGGTTCAATTAATTATTTCATACTTAGCTTCATAAGTTCCTGGTTTGCCCTTTGTTAGACTGTCTGTTCATCTCTTAATGTATGTGGGTTATAGTCTGTCCGTCTGCCTGTCTGCCTGCCTGCCTGTATGCATTGCTTTTCTCATCTTATGCTCTTTCATAATATCTGGAAGGAAACAAATTCACATCTTGGGGATCTTTTTTCCATTCTGTCTGAAAATGTAAAATGCATATTTCTGTAAGTGTGAATATTAATCTCTAACAATAGTCAAAAGTATTCCCAAGAACATGTACGCCACTGTTTGGTAGCTAATGGAGGTTTGTTTATGATCAGATTAGGTGCTTATACACCCTTTTAAATAAACAATGTCACATATGATATATTCTGTATTATAAATTAAGTAGATTTTAGAGTATGGTGTTTACTGTGTGTTATAAATAATCAGCACTTGGAAAATCCCCAAAAGTAAATATTATATTGTGATATGAGATATTCATGGAGATGTCATTGTAATGTCTTAAAAATACCCTTATAATGGCTTATAAAACACAGGATTTGTAGAAAGGTTTACTCAAAACATTGTGAATGCAGTTTCATTCTTCCCCTAAACATTTGTTTAGAACATATATAATTAACGTGACAACTATACAATAATGGAAGCGGTTGTCCACATTAACACCAAAAATATTTCTTTGGTTTTCTGCTTTAATGTAATTTGTTAAAAATATTGCCACACATTTTGGACATTTTAGCATTTAATTTGTATATGTTATTAGTACAGCATGGGTAAAGTTTTTAATGATAAATATTGTTGCCCACAGCAAAGCAGATTATTAATATAACAATTTTCAGGTTAAATATCAGCAACATGACAGTTAACCTAAATTCACAGTTTAATACATATGACATAATGTTTAGTGGCTGAAAAAACTAATAGTACCAACTATAGAATTATTAACAGAGAGGAGGGAAAATGCTTTTCAAAATAACAGAATCTAGTATTAGAGTGTTTAGGATAATGCGTTACACTGTGGTTAGGTTATTTAAATGTAAACACATAAGAAGGTTTTTAATAAGAAAATCTACTCAAGTATTACTTTTAAAAGAAATAAACAAAGTCTCCCACATTCTTCCGTAGTTTTGGTTGGGATTTAGGTCCATAAATAAGGGGGGCTAATATGGAGAATTTATTAAAAACGAAGAGCCATGAAATTCGCAATCTGTAAAAGCTTTAGAACTATAATGAAAGGTACAGTACATCAAAAAGCAAAGCAACAGTCATAGGCTATAAGGCAAGCAGATGTGGTACACAAGTTTGCATGAATTTGTTTCGCCTCTGCTGACTTTTTTACTCTTCTAACATATGTAAGAGCAAACATCACGCCACAAGGTCCAAAATATATAATAATAATTACACCAACTGCATTATTTACTGCTGTAGAAAAACAACAGAGTTTAAACAACTGACTAGTTTTCACAATATAATTTTCAAATGCTAGAGCTACATAAGGTTAGCCTTGATGTTAATAAACTAAAACACACATGCAAAAATGGAGTCAGCTACAGAAGAGACAATGGAAGAATCCTCCTACTAGTCATTACTGGAATGACATCTATGGTCTACATATTGCCACATATCTGTCATATGCCATCACTGTTAATGCTGGAATGTCACACAGAAATAGATGAATTACAAATATTCAAAATAAAGAATCATATAAACATGATAATGATACAAATCAAAGAGAATTAGAATCCAGCAAAGCAGGAAAGTCCATTCATACACAAAATTATATAAACATACATACACAACAAGAAGTTTCTTATAGATTACAGTAAAATTGGTGGTCACATTACATAAAACACAATTAATGATACAATACAATGCAGTCAAGGAAAAACATAAATCTGTTTGTCATGGTTTCATTTAGTCCATAGTGTAAATATTGAAGAGTAATGGACTCATTTGTAAATGTAACTGTACACATGCAAAGACTAACAGTGGCTTAATATCAGAATTGTTTGAAATTAATCAGATTATATATATATAAAATTAAACAAAAAAAAATCTTACTGCCATCTCTGTTTGTATGTTTGACAAAGTGTTCTGTAGAAGGTTTGTGCTGGATATATATGGAGGCTGATTCAGTTAATTAGCTTGTTTACAAAAAAAAATGGATACATTGTAAAGAAACACTCTTGGGGAAGAATATAACTACAAAACTGTTACACTTATTTAAATATATTAGTTAAAAGTAATATTAAATATTAGTAAATTCTACTTCTCATTGTTTATAATAATAACTGCAATACAAAAACAATAGTAATATATACCCAAAAATATTAGCTCTAGTTGCCTCAAATAAAAAGGTATGATCCTAAGAAATGAGGACCCACTTATAACAAAAACAAAAATGCTAATCAATGCAAAAAGATGCTGATTTGATTGCACTATATTAACCACAACTTCTTCCAGTTGCAATTATCGTTGATACTTGAATAAATACCATTATTATAAACTGTGTTTGCTGTATTTGGTTTTCTATTGATTTTTATTTCTTCTTTTGTTTTACTTTAATGTTTGTTATTGACATTTGTATCAATGTATGTGACAATGCAAACTAGATCAAGACAAGACTAGTGCATGCTGGCACTAACATAATACAAAATGAATTTAGCACCCTAACCTACGCAGTTGATCTGTTTTCTGAATTACTTCATTGATTGCCGTCATTGTTGAGGTCAGCAGAGTTGCAATGATCTGCCTGAGATTCTGTCTACCACTGATGGCGCACTTTCACCCGATCACACCCTGTTAGAGACTTGTAGCACACCTGTTTTTGAATCATTCAATGACAAATCTATATTTAAATGTCTCCTGCCTACGTTCTGTTCTAGCCCCTATGTCTTTCTCTAGAATCATGCTGCCGAAGTTTTTTATTGTAAGAGACTTTCTGTTTTCTGTGTTCTTTGTGATTTTCCTGCTCTTGAGGTCTACAGATGCTTTCTGTTTGGATTCCCTTTTGTATTTTGTACTAAGGAGGCTTTGAGTTCCCCAGTAGTTATTCTTGTTGTAAGTCTCAAAGACTTTTCTGGTTCTGTATTCATTCATCTTTATATTTTGCTTGAGAAGAACCCCAGAAGTCTCTCTAAGCCTCATTATTTCTCTGCAACTGGGTTTCACTCTGCTCCAGTGGAGAGAGTAAGTGCCACACTCACACATCCCGAGACCTGAGCTCACCCCATCTGACCGTAACAGTAGGACTTGTCCATGGATACAAACTCCAGCAGAGGATCAACTTGATCAACGCAAGCTTATCCTTGTCAGGCAGCCACCACATGGAACGACATGAACCAAGTCCTTTGCACAACAAGAGGCAGCTGTTTCCAAAACTGGGTCAGACGGTCACTGAAATTCTGCAAACACCTTCAGTCTACTTCAAAGCTCCACAGCAGGCCCAGGAGCGCTCAGTGCTCAACTATCATGGCTCCACTGCCACCCTCCTAAGCGTAGCAGTGCAGAGAGCTCCACGATATCCACCTGCCTCATCCTGAGAGGTATGGGATGGAAACCCTGGCAGATGTAGGGGATTCTCACCCCAGTGTTCACTTTGAACTTTGAACTGCAACCGAACAAATTCCTAACTGCCCGCCTTAGGGTGAAACTTCGCGTCATTACTCTTTATCTGTGAGAAGCCCTTGGCCTGGAGCAACGCTGCCTTAATGGGAGCAGTCCCTCAACCAGAGGGTTTGTTCAGATTATAAATAGTTTTGGCTGAGGAGATGGGCAGTGTATTTGATCATCCAAGTGCGTGCGTGAGGCAGCCAGCCGCCACTTCCAGTTAACTCAAAGGGTCCTGCAAAGGAGCGAAGCGGAGTGGTGGAATTTCTGAACACTTGCTATGGAAGAGTAGCTGGAATCAAAAGAGGCATTAACTGTTGCTTTCAATCGGGGCACTGTCTGCAGTGAGATCAAGGGATGAGTTAAAGCAGCCAGGACCTACCAATAGACCTAGAATCCTTGATTGCTATGGCCGTGCCGACTGAACAATCGCTCGAGAGAGACGTCGAGAGCGTACAGAGAGAACTTCTAGATATGTACCACAGTCAGTATCCTCTCTCACACTTCCCGTCTCCTGATCTCCCTGCCCATATGTAGCAGGATCATGAGGAACCAATGCAGCTGGGTCGGTCACTGGCTTTTTCCGGTCTGACAAGACCGCGGGATGAAAAGAAAGATGCTGTCTGTACCTGTGAGAATCTGGCCACTGGAGTGCCTCCTGTCCTATTCTTTAGGGAAAAGCCAACTTCTCGTCCAGGGAAGGGAGGACTGTGAAGAGAAACATCCCTCCCACTCAGCAGCATCTTCTGGGCTCTTTTGAATACTTATCTTCTATGGAATGATCAGTCACACTCCCCTGAAAGCCTTCATAGACTCTGGGGCAGCTAGGCAACTTTATGGATTTGAAGTCGCTGAACATCTTGGTGTGCCACTCACTAACCTTTGATGAACCAGACTATTACTGCACTAGATAGGAGGCCTCTCTAGGTCTGGGCAGGTGAGTCTGTGCACTATTCCCTTATATCTCCGACCCAGGGGTCACTCTAGAAACTATACATAGATTTATGTAATCAAGTCACCAGAATTCCACTTCAATCCTGGGTTTCCTTGGTTGTCCATCATAATCCCCAGATAGACTGGTCCTCTAGTAACATTCTCAGATGGGGGCCTGGCTGTAATAAGGTCCACTGTGTTTATCTCTTGAACCTTCTGTTGCTCCTCCTATTACTTGAGCCACCTGTGTGAGGGCTGTTAATGGCTGCTCCACAGTTACCCAGGACTTCTTCAGAGCTATCACATGTTCCTCTAGACTATGCAGACCTGTTAGAGGTGTTCAGGTAAGAAAGAAGACCTTATCTTTACCACCACACAGACCTTTATAATTGTGCCATTGACTTGCTGCCTGGAGATGTGCCACTCCAAGGAGGGAGGTTGTTCTCTTTCAGCACCAGAGGAGGAGGAGCCATGGAGGATTATATACAGGAGTCCCTGGCATCTGGCTTTATACGCCCTCCAGCGTCCTGGCAGGCTGGCCTAGCTTCTTTGTTGCTAAGAAAGATGTGTGGTTCCGATGTATGGAGTGGGATAGGACTCAATACAGATCACTATTAAGAATGTTATCCTCTTCCACTAATGTCTGCTGCTTAAAGTTGCTTCAGGGCGCTACTATATTTAAATTGGATTCAACCGCAGTGCATATCATCTGGTCTGCATTCGTGCGCAGTGATGAATGGAAGACTGCTTTTAATACACCCACTGGCCATTATGAGTAATCAAGTCATACCTTTTGGTTTGGTAAATACCCCTATACAGTATTTCAGGCTTTGATTAATGACGTGTTAGAGAGACATGCTACGTTAGATTTGTAGTTTAGTATATTTGGATGATATTCTTATTTTCCAAGACTCTCAAGAACCACGTGCAGCATGTTAGCCTGGATCCTCAGCAGCTTCCTAAGAACCATCTATTCGTCAAGTTGGAGAAGAGTGAATTTCATGTGGAGGAGGTTTCCTTTTGGCTTTCAGAAGCTGACCTAGGAGTCAGATCCAGATGGATCCTGCAAGAACTTCGACAGTTAAGAGAGATTGGCAGGTACAACGCTTTCTTAGTTTTTCAAATTTCTGTGGCGATTCATTGAAATTTCCCGAATTACAATTGCTGCTCCACTAACTGCTCTCACTAGGAAGAATCGTTAAGGGTTTCCGGTGGACATGGGAGCTGAAGAGGCTTTCGGAGACTGAAATATCTGTTTACCTCAGCACCCATACTAACTATTCCAGATCCTGAGCTGCTGCTAAAGTGGAGGTGGCATAGCTACCAGAGGTAGGAGTGGAACTATTCTCAGTAGCAGTACAAGAGATGGCTAAATTGCATCCATGTGCTCACTTCACACTGCCTCGTCTGCGGAAAGGAACTATGATATTGGGAACAGGGGAGCTATTGGCGGTCAAACTTAGCATTGGAGTGAATGGAGGCACTGGTTGGAGGAGCCAAACACTCTTTTTATTGTATGGACTGATCACAGAATTTAGCCTATATCCAGGAGGCTAAGAGGCTAAACTTCTGTGAGCCGGTGGGCTTTATTCTTTAATCGCTTTGATTTTGTTCTCTCTTACCGACTTCAGGGTCAAAAGGAATCAGAAGCCTGATGTGCTCTCCCAGGCAGTTTGATCTGCACAAATAAGGTTTTCAACTCGGTGAGGATCAGCTCACCCTCCAGGATTGTGGCAATTAGTCGAGATGGGGTGCAGAGACTCACTGGTCTAGAAAGACACAGGAGGCAGGAAGCTGGCCAGATGTGGAGCCTCCAGGCGCGTCTGCTGTACCTAAAGCTGTGCGCTCTGGCGTTTGCAGTGGGGTGACATTCCTCATCATTTGCATGTTACCACCCTGGAGCTAGTAGGACCCTAGAGTTCATTGGCAGGCGTTTCTGAGTGGCCAAGATGGCGGAAGACATCAGAGCCTCAGTATTGCTGCCTGCTCCATTTTGTGCTCAGAATACAGGATTCCAGATCCTGCCCTCAAGGTCTCCTGCTACCCCTCCTGTTTCCTGCAGCTGCCCGTGTCACATATTTCTATGGACTTTGTAACTGGCCTACCACCTTCCTGCAAAGTAAATATTGCCTGTCATTTTGTAGTGGTTGACTGTAGATTTTTCAAAGGCTTGCTTATCTTATACTCACTGCCAAAACTCCCCTTCCAACTCCACAGATCATGCTAAGATTGTTTGCAGCATGGTCTTTAGGTTGTGGCTTTCCCGAGATGTTGTCCAGATGGTAATTACTCAGTTTGCATCAGTGTTCTGGGGTCATTCTGCCAGCTGATTGGAGCTACAGCCAGTCTATCGTCAGAGTTTCATCCCCAGTCTAATGGACAGGACAGAACGTTTTTCAGCCAAGAGGTGAAACAACGCAGAGGTGTCTGGTGTCATCCAATTACTCGTCCTGGAGTAAACATCCCCAGTTTGCAGGCAGGAGTTGCACACAGTACTCTCTGCCATTCCTCAACAGGTATGTCGTACCTTTCGAGTGCCAATATGGTTTTCAACCTCCCCTATGTTTTCTGGAGCAGGAGTTCGAGTGGGAGTTCCGGCACAACCGGCAGCTGGTTCAGCGATTGTCGCAGGATATGGAGAGAAAGGCCGGGCTGCTCTTCTTAAGTCTTCACAGCTACAGCAACTAACGGGCTAACCGTGGCGCAGACCAGCGCCAATTCTACGCCCGGGGCAGAAAGTCTGGCTTTCACAGCGAGGACATTCCTCTCAAGGTTGAGTCATAGAGGAAGTGGCTCCCAGGTTCATAGGACCATTCAAAGTTTTAAGGAAAGTAAATTTTGTTTCCTACCGTCTCTTGCTACCCAAGTCTTTGCGCCATTCACCCCACCTTTCATCTCACGCGCAAAGCCTGTCCAAATACTGACCCTCTGTCTCCTGTCATGAGCCACCCCAGCACCACCCATGGTGGGGGTCAGCCAGTATACACAGTTCGCGGCTACTGGACACTCGACTGGTTAGGGAAGCGACAGTTTCTTGTGGACTGGGAGGATTTGGCCGGAGGAGCGAACCTGGGTCCCCTGCTCGCCACATCCTGGACAAGGCTCTTATTAGGGACTTTTACCGTCTTCATGGGAACAAGGACACATTGGGAGCGCCATGAGCCGTTCCGGAAGGAGGGGTCCTGTAATGATCTGGGCCTGAGATTCCCTAGGTTCACCACTGGATGGGCGCACTTTCTGCTCCAGATCACCACCCTGTTAGAGACTTGTAGCACACCTGTTTTGATCACTCCTATGCCTTTAAATCTTATTTAAATGTCTCCTGCCTATTGTTCTTGTTCAGTCCTCATGTCTTTCTCAGAATCCCATGCTGCCGGGTTTTTTGCTGTAAGAGACTTTCTTGTTTTCTGTGTTCTTTGTGATTTTCTCTAACTTACCTGAGGTCTAAGACAGCTTTCTGTTTGGATTCCCTTTTTTGTATTTTGTACCAAGGTGTTTTGAGTTCCTCAGTAGCTATTCTTGTTGGGTAAGTCTCGAAGACTTTTCTTGGTTCTTGGTATTCATTCATCTTTATATTTTGCTTGAGTAAAGAAACCTCAGAAGTCTCTCTAAGCCTTCTGATTATTTCCTCTGCAACTGGGTTTCACCTGCTCCAGTGGAGTAGGAGTAGTGCCACACTAAGCCATCCCGGAGACTAGAGTTCGATCCCCATCTGGACCGTAACAAAGAGTATTGATGTCTAAATCTTTCTGCATGTTTGCCACAGTATCTTTGTATTATGGATCACAATCATTTACAGATCATTTACATCAGTAATGAAAGATCAACACTTTTAAAAATTATCTCTTTTACATCTTGACTTTTTACATCTTGACACCCATCACAAAAGCAGTCTACTTCATCTTAACTTTAAAACATTTTTGTCCATGCATAAAAGTGTTTATACTTAAACACCATACACTCAAAGCATTTCACTAAATAAAAGCAAGAGACAAAAAGCCTAATAAAAAGCAAAATGCACGATCACAATAATGGTTTGTTGGAAATCCACATTTTCTATTGGCTAATTACTATGAATAATAAATTAGTAGATTAACTATTGCCTGCTAAAAATAGTTATTATTTATAGTTATTATTACAGAATTTTATAGGTACTAATTTGCTAGTGTAGTGAAAAATATTAAGGTATAATTCTTTTTGGTTAGAGCTGTAAATGTAGATATTATTTGCCCAAATATATAGAATAGAATCTACTCACACAAACTTTGAGTAGATTCTATATATTATTTTTTAACAATGTTGTGTTCGAGTACAGCATCTGAGTCCAGTGTCGAGGACTTCTGCCAGGTAGGTGCCCACAAGAGGCAGAGTATTCCCATTGTCATAACCTGAGTCCTAAGCCATGCAGAATTACATAAATGAGGAGTTGGCTAAGGGCTTCATTCAACCATCCACCTCTCCAGCTTCAGCAGGCTTCTTCTTTGTCGAGAGAAAGATGGGGGTCTGCAACCGTGCATTGATTACCGGAAGCCTCAATGATATTACAGTCCCATTCCGCTACCCATTACCACCTTTCACTCCACCAAACTTGATCTTTGTAGTGTCTATAATCTTATCCACATTCGGGAGGGGGATGATGATTGGAAATCTGCCTTCTCAAATGTGTCTGAGCACTCTGAATATCTCGTTATGCAGTTCGGGTTTTCTAATAGTCCATCCGTGTTCCAGTCCTTTATCAATGATGTGTTCTTGGACATTGTTTAACTGGTGGGTCATTATATGCATAGACAGTATCTTGATCTATTCCGAATTCATGGAGGCACACATGCAAGCAGTCCTACAAGTCTTAATTCAACATCAACTCTATGCCAAGAAAGTGAAATGTGAGTTCCAACAAATGGATATAGGAAAGTACAGTCCATTGTCAACGATGTATGATCATCGTAACCCGTACATCAGTTCAGCGAAACGTCTCAACCCACGACAGGCAAGATGGGCATTGTTTTTCTCGCACTTTCAGTTCAAGATCACCTATCATCTAGGTTCAAAAATGGCAAAGCTGACGTCTATCTGAAATTAAGTATTCCCATCCATTCCCAAACCAGTCAAAGAACCCATTCTTCCTTCATCTATTGTTGTAGTGCCAGTCCCCATTCCAACCCCACACCTCCACAGACTTCATAACTAATCTTTCAAACTGAAGGATACCACCTTCAGGCCAATACACAGATAGAGAGATTCAAAGAAGGTTGGTCTGCCTTCAAACACGGAGACTAACAACCTGTGTCAGATGAGTCTGTCAAGACAATCTTCCTTCTGTATACCAATCCCAAAGTCACAGCCTGTTCAAACCACTGGGTTTTACCAGTGGGCCAGAGCTGTTATGTAGGCCTGGCTCACCCTGATGTAGGTCATGAGGCCCAGCATCTGTAAGCTGTAAGCTGCTGGATTGCCAGGACATGATCCGGTGCGAAAACTGCTCATAAGAATGAAGTTTGTAGCCTGGTTAACAGAGTGCTCTTGTTAAATTTGAAGGGCAGGGGCTTGGAGGAGTGAGCGACCTTCACTTTTATTAAATTGCAGTGGAGCACAATGGTGCACAGCCGGTGCCTCTTTGAGAGGAGGCATCCTCTCGTAATACTTTCTTCACCACTGTCCACTGAGGAGAGAATTAAAAGGAGCAAAGGCGAGCTGAACAGGGAGCATGCCACAACTAAAATGCTTAAGATAATTTGATCATCTCAAATAAATTTAAATGATTGATCTGTACAAAAGCTTTGTATAAAGTTTAAGAAGTATGAGATAATTCTTTAACTCAGGGCTAACCACTGAAGTCATAATGAAGTAGGCAAAATGATATAATTCATCCTCATATGGCCTAATTTGACTTGATAAACATGGTCGTTAAAGGTCATTATGTTTCCACTCTCCTATTCCCTTAAAGGCTTCTCTGTCCAGAGCTGCTCTCAGTGGGATCACTGAACAGATAATTATCTTGTAATGACAACACTTTAATTAAACCCCACTGACCATACAGTTACAGATGCAATCTGTCTGATCATAACTTGAATTTACCTATTTTTGAAAAGAGAAAATAGCTTTTATATAGTTTTAATATTTTTTATTTAAAAAATTGTTTATCGTTCAAGACTAAACAAACATTCTAAATCTAAGAGTTGCATATAATTCATATGGCTCACAAAAATATTATACACCTTTAAGCACATATTATACATTGTGTTTTATTAAATACAATATACACTTGACATCGTTTGAGTTTTTATTTATTATAATTTTACAATATAAATGGTAATAAAGGTGGTTCAGTTTGCAGACTCAAGTGAAATTTCAGGACAAGGTTTAAATACTTCCCATCATATACCTTCCAGCCAATATGGCTTACATTAACCAAAAATTCACTTTTGTAGATTTAAATATCTTTAACCATTTAATCAATTACAGTTAACAATTTTCCTGAATTAATTTACTGTTTGCAAATTTTAATTTGACTTATACGGTGGCTGAAAGAACCGCATTTTTCAATGCTCTGCAAATTAAAAATTAAAAAATTTAACCACATGTGCTGCAAATATTCACAACATAACTAAATACAGAAATGTACACATACATTGGTTTATTATTTACCAATTCACGTTCTACAAATGGTTTCTAAGAAATGGCATCAGACACATTCACCAGGTTTTGTCTGATTAGTTTGTAACCCCATATTGGCACTATGTTAGTCAGCATTTGTTGCACAGAATGAACTTGTTTGTCAGATTTTAGAATGTCTGACTACGTGACACACTGTACTTGCTCAGCTGTTGGTGTTGTATACACACACACACACACACACATACTGTAGAAATAACACACAATGTATGTAAAGAACGGTATCTACACTAATATTACACTGTTTTTTATTCAGATTTTCAGTTCATATCCAGATCAGATGGTGGATCAGCACCAAGAAATAATCTTCATTGGAGACCGGAAAACCTAGATGAGGCCTGTGGACAGATCATAGGAACCAGACACACACACACACACACACAATAAAGCCTTTAGGCAATCTGACAGCTGCGTTTAGCATTGAACTAGAAATTCAGTACTGGTCATCCAGCCAGAGGTGAACCAACTGAACCTGGTTCCTCTGAACATTTTATATATATATATTTTTTTGCATTCTGTCATAAATGGGGTTTTGGTTCCTCGCCTCTGTTGCCAACTGTTGCCTTACTGTTGGCTTACTTATATAGGGACACTTAATTTCTAGCAATTATCATTGATTTGATTACACTGTCTCTGTATTTAATAAAACAAAAAGGGTTTAATAATTATACATTATTATCACTCTACTCTATTTGATACTGCTCAGTGCTTTGACACAATCTGTATTGTTAAAAGTGCTATATAAAGAAAAGTTTTTTTTCAGATTTGTCTATAAGTATGTTTCAATTCATTTAAAATGTATAAATGTATTATATTTCTCTTTTTCAATTTCTAACAATAATAGTATTATGTACTAAGCATTAAATTATTTGATTAAATTTTAGTTATTTTGTTATATTAGAAAATATGACATACTGAAATATGAAAACTGCTTAAAAATCTTGTAGTGCTTGTAATTTTATATTTACTTATTTAATTGGTGAATATGCTACTGTCTTGAATATTTAGGTCAAACATAATTCACTGGTATGGTAGTAAATACTAATCTTTTAGTGCATCATATAATGATGGTTATAATCAAAACATGTAGTTTTCTACTCCTGATATTGTCCCTTGACCATTTCAGCAAAGCATCTTGACCATCAAATCTCCCAGTGGGGCAAATGTTAATGGACCCTAAGGTTTAATTAGCCATTGTAACCACAAATTAGGTCCCTCTGGTCATAAGGTCAAAAGACCAGTCCCAGTGAGGCTTATGACTGATGATTTAGATGAACAATATTGCATCATTATGTAGATGATGAAAGGTTTCTCAGTTTTCTTATTGCATATATTATAATGCATATTATTGTTTAATTATCAAATAAATAAATAAAAAGTTGACCCAAAAGGCTGAAAATGTTTCCCAATTATGTTTGTCAGGCCTCAGAGTTGTGTGTGTGATAGCTCCATGCAAGCAAATGTACTAATCATGTTCAAATTTACAATGCAAAAAGACAGTATATTAAAATAAAAATAGTTTTAGGGTTTTTGACTGTATATTTCTATAAAATCTGAATATTAAACTTTTCACCGGATTAGTGTGGACAGACGAGCTTGACACATTGCGCAATGTCAGTTACAGTCCACGCTGTCTCAAAAATTGCCTAAAACGGCGTGATTGTCTGTTTCTATTTGGTGTGCCTATGATACGCACTTTCCACACACCCCTAAACCTAACGCCTCCACACTTTTCCAAGCAAATAAGCAAATCACAACACATCACAATGACATAAAAAATTCGGGTGCGCCTAACTTTTGTGCTGGTGCACCTCAGAAAAGAAGTTAGGTGCAAAATGTAAAAAATAGTCCATAGCCCTTCATATAGTTACAACTGTACTTATAGCAAAAGAGAAAGAAATAAAGAAATATTTGAACACAATAAAGTACTATGTGCCATAACTATTTTTATTAAATATTAGAGTTGAAATTGTTACAGAACATCAAGAACTTGATTAGTTTTATAAAGACATCAGAAGTATGGCCTCATCATTAAGGACTAAATAAATAATTGTAGAAAATTCAGTTTTATCATATAAAACACTGTAAAACCAGTAGGTAGCCTTTAAAATAATCCTATGTTATATTTTAAGTAATTATTAAGGAAAATGGCCAACTTTAAATCGCTGAAACAAGCATGCAATGTTTTTCGAATTTCTGGTAAATTTAAGCCATAAATAAGGGATTCAGAACAGGAGGGATAACCAGGAATTCCACTGAAAAAATGATAGCCACAATCTTAAATTTGTCTGAATCATACCGACTTAAAGCAATATCACAAAAATGAAGCTATAGAGTAGTTAACAAAGCTTATAATGTGAGGGAAGACATGTTTGAAATGCTTTTCCCTAAATTCCTTGGGGCTTTTTTGACAAATTATCAAAATTCTGGCATAAGTATAGAAGATGAAGAAGGCAGGAGAAAAACTGTTGTTGCTGAGACAAAAAGACCAATTATGTTGTTACTCAAAGTGGAAGTCCCACAAGATAGTCGAACCAGAGACCAGTTGGAGCAGTACAGTCTTGCTATGTCAGTCCCACACAAAGGCAACCTGGCTGAGAAGAAAATAACCAGACTCATAGAAAAGACTGTATAAAGTGATGCTAGTCCCATGTACAGTATTGTCACTTTGGGGTCATAATTGTATGATATTTTTAAAGGATTGCATATGGCGACATATCTGTCATATGCCATCAGAGTTAATATTGTATATTCAGACATTGCATAAGTATAAATGATAAAAATCTGAATAAAACACCCTGGCCTAGAAATTGTGTTTGCATCAAAAGGAGATCAACCATTAGCCTAGGAAAGAATCCAGCTGAGCCATAGAGATCATTGGCAGACAAACAAGATATCAGTATGTACATTGGCTCATGAAGAGATTTCTCTTTAAACACCACAAACAAAATGATGGCATTAAATAATACAATTGCTAAATAAACTGAAAGTGTCAAAATTAGGATGGGATATCTCATGTGAACAAAATCCTTGAACAAAGTGAAATAAAAATAGTAAGGCATGGTTCCATTTTCCATTCGGTGATCAAAAAAGACAGCGAAAGTGCCACTAAAAAGAAATATTTAGGTTCAGTTTCTGTCTGTTAGTTGAAGAGTAAAGCATCCAAATAGTTTTTGATGTCCCTTGTCCACTCTAAAATATATTTCCTTGCTCCAGCTATTTTTAAAGCAACAGTCAAGTTGAAGAAAGCTGATTGTAGCTGCTGATCTGATGCAACTGCTCAGTTTTCTGTAAGCGGATTTTATAAACAGAGCTGACACCATCTGGGTCTTTACAAACTGTACACATGAGAATTAGCAACATTCATTTTTGCTGTTCATTAGGTTCGACTACAATAACAACGTGTATCTTTTATAGGATGGATGTTGGATTTTATTTAATAGCATGTTTCTGGGTCAAGTACTATCATGTATAATCTGAACACGCAAAAAACTATGTAAGTAGCCGGGAAAATGGCACAAATTGCTTTAAGCTACACAATATGTTAGACTGATTGTAGCTATATGTGTATATTGACAAAATGTGTGATATGAATATATTACTCAGCAACAGAACCCAATATAAGTAGGATAAAATGGAATAAAAATATAATAAAGCCAGGTTTAGCACTGCCTTTGTAATCTTGACTGAATTGCAATACAACTTTTAGAAGGTTTTGTTGTTTACTAAATATTATTATCTAATAACTATTATTTCGTTGAAAGTATTTAAAAATTTTATAATAGTATTTGATATTTAGAAAAATCTGAGTGTTAGTGATGGTGATTTTGGCTACATTGTTCTGCCATTGGATGGTGACGAGACTTCAAGTGTGACACTTGAAGAGTGACAAAAAAAATGAAAGTTGTAAACAGCAAAATTATTTACAACAAAATTTAGTAAGGAACAAACCAACAAACATTGACTATCACTATTGTCGAAAATCTCTCAACACCTGAAAGGATACTACAACAAAATATATCACTTTCCTCAGTTGAGATTACTAATGTTTTATTTTGAACATGAGACTGAGCTGAAGAATCATATGCAGGTAACCAGTCTTGCTCCACTGTAGTAACTGCAGCTTTTTTTTAAAGGTTCAAATCAACTGAATTGTTTCAAATGGTTCAATGACACACTCCTGCTTCTCAGAACTGTGTAAATGCATCTAACACTTAGGACAGAAATGCATGAAAACAGCTACAAACCCATTGCAATCTCTGAGATCTTAAGATTTATGGGTTCACAGAGGAAACTGTGATTTGAAACATTCTTAAAGGTTTCAAAGCTTCATGAAGAAATGCTTTGAAAGTATCCAGAACTCTATGTAGTACAATAAGCTTTAAATTAAGCAACTAATACCTTCTTTTACACCAACATAAACCAGGTGCTATAGTTCAGAGCCAGTGCTATTGCCGGTATTGGTTTAACTAAGAACTGGGAAAATATCAACCTGAATTTGTGGTAGAAGAAAGTAGTATTGCAAAGGTTTAAGGCACTCTGTGGCTATTTAGTATTTATTTACTGCTGTATTAAAGCAATATCATAATTGTATAGCAATGTGATATCTTTCTATATGTCACATTGTGGTTTGGCGGGAAGGAGCAGACGACAAGTAAAATAAACTTAAACAGATTTAATCTCCAATGGGCAAAATAAAAAATATACAAACAGGTAGGTAGGCAGGCAGAACATAAACCACAAGTAGGTAACCTCGACAATTGGACCAACTGAAGACAAACACACAGGACTTAAATATACAACATAATTGACTAAACTAACGAGACACGGCTGAAGACAATTATACAATTAACACAAAGGGAAGGTAGGGCACAGAGAGCACATGGCACGAGACAAAAACAATAACAAAGAGTCCAGAGACGTGACACTGTATTAACCAGGGTCCAATATGATGCTACTCTGGGAATGGACCAGCACCCTTAACTTTGGAGACCCTTAACACAAGTCTATCCTAATTTTAAAAAAGTTACTTAAGATAATTTTTAAGAAGGTTTATTTAATTTTTTATTAAGTTTTGTCATACCACATATATACAGTAAATTATAACACTAGGAAAATAGCAGCAATAGTTTTGTTATTATTTGGTATTTGTTCATGTCTGTAAAATTAGTTTAGCAATTTGAATATGAACATACAACATCCAAGATCCCAAATAAATTCTAATCAGTAATCACCATTACAATTACAGTAGTAAACAACTACATTTCTTCCAATGGCAAAATTAAACAAAGCTTAATAATGAGCATTCGCTGTAAAACATTAGAAGTAAATTAGTGTGATGTTAATTTATACAAAAATAATACTATTCAACTGTCACGGTTGTGGTTTGGCGGGAAGGAGCAGACGACAAGTAAATGAACTTAAACGGGCAAAATAAAAATATACAAACAGGTAGGTAGGCAGGCAGGAAGGCAGAACATAAACCACACGTAGGTAACTCAAACAGGACTAAATACAGAACGTAATTGACTAAACTAACGAGACGGCTGAAGACAATTAACTAGAACAGAAGGTAAGGAGACAAAAACAACAACAAAAGAGTCCAAGAGATGTGACATCAATCCTGTAAAATAATTTTTAGTAGTGTGATAGTAACTAAAGTGTTTCCAAATCATTTATTTACAGATATATCAATGATTTGTAAAATACAACTGCATCGCAAACAGGTATTTTAATTACTATGATATGTCAGTCTTGATATAAGGTTTGTCAGTTTAACTATATAAATATAATATAATTAAATAGAAGGTCACTGCAGATCATAAATCACTCACATTTACAAATTATTTATTTATTTTTTACCAGTACTAAATGATGCAACAAAGATTAACATGTTATTAAGAGGTCATTAAGTTGTTTTCATTTCTAATATGGTCCCTTGACCATCTCAGGAAAAGTTAGTGTTACCATGTCTCACAGTGGCCCAAGGTAATAGACCTTCAGGTTAATTAGACACACACTTTAATTAAGTCCCTTGGTCAAATGGCCAAGACTAGTCCCAATGAGGCTGATCTCTGTGGCATTAGACAAATAATATTGCATGACTAGAAAGAGCAGGCCAGGCAGGTGACACTGAAATGTAGCCAACGGGCTTTTATTGTTATTTTACTTCAAATGACAGTGTGACAAGTGTCTGAAGACGTCCCAGAGAACACCTAAAAATAAACTTCAAAATTTTCCACTTTTTTTATTTTTTAAAAGTATCTATGTAACTGGCATGTACTAGAACCAAATCAGAGAGAAGGCATCATCACCCCAAGTCAAAAATAATGTCCTGCCTAAGAAAATGCAGAAAGCTTTAATAATAAAAATCTAGTAGTAGTACAGGTGAGCGTGTTTTCGCATTCCAACTTAAAAGCATATCTTGGGAAATAAAAGCGTCTGAGGAGCAAGTGAATGCAGCAATTACACTTGCTCTGGAGGTAGTATTTCATTAACTGGCAAAGCAAAACATGCTTAAATTAAAATGTCTAAAGCCAAATTTGTTTTGTATTCACATTTCTAAACCTGTCGTTGCAACAAAGAGGACATTATAACCTTTTTTACTCCAATCAACCTTTCTAGCCAATCAAATGCTTACTTCTGTCATCTGTTGTAGCTTTTTGAAAACAACAGAAATGGCTTCAATGACGCAAATAAACTATACATTGTTGCAGTCTTTGTGTTATCATTTAACAAGTTTATATCTTCTCTTCATTTTCTATGCCAGGGCTCCCACTGGCCTTCAGTATGAATGAAACTGACATCATAGTGTTAATAGCGCAAATTTTAATTTTTTTGTGTGTCGGTTCAGGCACTGTTTAGTACAGTGGCCGATAAGTGCAAAACGTCACAATTCTGAAATAAAATAACTAATTACAAACACAGATGCAAATCTATAACAAAATAACAATTCAGAAAACACAACAACAATTCCAAAAAACATAACATGTCAGAAAACACAACATCAAATTTGAAAAAATCCAAAACAACAGATTATGACATTATGACAAATCAGACAAACCCAAAAGGCAGGCATACTTTGATTAATCCATTGCTTACCGCTGATTGACCAGACATCTGCCAATCAAAGTGTGCAGGAAGCATAGTGGACTAGTGGTAGAAAAGCAGTGCTGTAAGATCGCATGAATTTGAACATGAGAGAGAGATAGAGATGGAGAGAGAGTGCACGAGTAGTGAAGCTTGTTGATTTAATTACAAAAACAGCAACGTTATAAGCTTGGTGAGAAATATAACTTATAAAAGCTATTGTATTTATAGGGCAGGGGTTCAAAACCACCTCCTGAATGTTGTGCAATTTCTTACATATGTTCCCGCCTCAATAAATGCTATCGCATATAAAGCACTCCAGTAGGCTATTAAAACGCTGTCTTTAAACGTGTCACCCTCGTGATTAGGAATTCCGAGGAATAGGATATATGTGTTTAGACATAGGCCAGATATCCAGATATAGATGCGTATCCACAAAAACCCAATCTGTGATGTAAAAAGTGGGGGTGTTTAAACGATCCGTTTTAGGGGAGTTTATAAAGAATATTTCTTTGGAGGATTTATAAGTGTGCATAATTCTGTAAATTTGATTTGAAATTAAATGCAGGCCATATTGTATGATCGCACTCCTATAAAAAATCTATTTATTTATCCACTGACCTATAAAATCCTAGGGATAGAGGTCTAAAGTATAGTTAAAGTTATCTGTGTAAAAGTATATCAGAACCAGCCTCCTTGGTCATGACAGGAATGGTGTTCAGAAATGGCCTTCTTTATTGTATTGGTCCTTTATGATGGTGACACTAGTACAATGTGCCATTGTTAATAGATATGCAAAAAGTAATGCAAGACACTATCTCAGTCCTAAATTTGCAATTCCAAATGTTCAAATGATAGATCTGTGAAAAGGATTGCACACATTAGCATTTACTCAGTAACTTGATTTGTACATTCTTTGGCTCTGAAGAAGCTCTAAATTTTCCACCACTGTTCCATCTCTGAGTCATGTGCTTGACCTCCCATTGAAATGATGCAATATTCTTTACATACAACATCAGTAATAGGCCTCACTGGGACTAGCTCTTCGACCTTGTGACCAACGGGACTCAATTAAAGTGTTGTAATGTTTAATTAAACCTAAAGGTCCATTTATCTTGACCAGTGGGTGAAGTGTTGGACAAGATGATTGTGATGGCCAAGGACAATATTAAGTGAAAAACACAGTAATGACCTGTTAATAACATGTTTATCCTTGCAGAGTTGCATCATTTGGTGATAAACATTTGGTCTTTTTTTTAACCTTTAACCTTACTAGCCTCAAAGTTCCTTATTCTAATCATTTAACTGGTTGTTTATAATACAGTTCTATTTCTTTTGTTATATTGTTCTCTTTTACAATGTTCTTTTCTAGATAAAGCAACACATTACAAAAATACATTATACAACATACAGTATATTGACATTGATAACGATGCTGAAACAGGATGATAAAGCACATGCCTACTGAATACTGTCAATCCAGTAATACTGGTATCCTTGGTACATATTAGCAGAACAAAGCATTTATTTGATAAAGAAATTAAATAAAATATTTCATAACATGTTTCATGGTCCTTTACCATAGCAATGTCTCTGAGAACTTAACACCTTGTAGGTTGCAGTTCTGGTATTCTGCAGTATTTAATGGTTCCTGATGCTTTCATGCCTGATTTGTCACCTTATTTTGTAATTACTTTGCATCTTTTCTTCTCAACCTGGTTTTGTGACTTGCGGACCCAATCATCTTCTCAATGTTAAGTAGGATTGTCACTTTTAGAATTGCATTAGTATTGTATTGCATCATTCTTGTGGCCCTTTAATTATTTTTCTTTTTATTTATTTATTTTTAATTATTTCTTTATTTTTACGGGCAAATAAATAAATAAACATGCACACCTGAATATAAGGTTTTTTTCACTTCCAGTCCTTTTATAACAATTATATACAGTACACCTTATAAATCATTATATGTAAAATTAATAATAGATATTAGGACCTATGTGGTTTGTCAATCTTGCATTTAGAATATGATCAAAATATTGATTGCATAATTGAGCACAAACTGTATAATGAAAGTACAAGAACAAAAATATCACCTGGACCAAATATTGCATTGTATTGTATTGTATTGTATTGTACAGTACTGTATTTTATATCATATTTCCATTTTTTGTGCCAAATTACCATTAAGCTTTTTACATTGATGTCATCAAACTTTCTTCTAAAAGTAAATGTGTAAATGTTCATTTTGTTGTTCCAAGCATTGTACACTTCATTCATTTATGCCACTTAGCTATACCATTTTATATATATATATATATATATATATATATATATATATATATATATATATATATATATATATATAGACAATGTATTTTATGCATATTATCAGCACACGCACAGTATTCACATTTTGCTTTCACGGACAACCTACATTTGTTGAAATGTGACAACAGACTTCTGAATTGAATTCATTTATTCATTTATTTATTTATTTATTTTTACACTGTGATGTCACATCCACCATAAAAATATATAAGGAAGATAGATAACACGCAATATTTTTAAACTTTAGAAGATTTACAACTCAAAATGCACAAAACATACAAATATTTGTATACATATTTTGAGACTGCCTCCACGATGAAACATACAAAAAGCATCTTAAATTGCACATGTTACAACAGTTTGTCTTTGGTAAAATGTATGACAAAGTTTTCTCATTATAGCTTCCTTTATTGCTTGAGTTCTCATTCCATAAAGGACTGGGTTTATTAATGGGGAAAGAACAAGGAAATACAAAGACAGTATTACACGGATGATGTAGGGGCACATGCCTCATATCAAATCGGCTTTGCAAAAGTTCAAAGAAACTCCCAATGATAAAGTTAAATAGTGCAATTAGATGTGGGACACATGTGCTAAAGACTTTAACTTGTCCTCTTTTTGACAGATTCAAACAGATTACGATGATTCTTACATAAGAGTAGACGATTATAAAAAATGGGAATACAACCACAAAGGCAATTAATGTTGAGCTATATATGTTATAATATGAAATATCAGAGCATGCTAGTTTCACAATTGAGTAATTATCACAGTATACTTTTTCAATGGTGATTCCACAAATGTCAAAGTTGGCTGTAAGTGAAAGAGTGATGGTCACTCTGAAAAAGGGCAAAAGCCAAGTTAGTACAATACCCAAAATCACTTTTGTAGGGGTCACTATTTTGTCATACTTTAAAGGATAGCAAATAGAAATATACCGATCATAAGCCATAACTGTTAAGTTTGCTATGTCACAACTAACATAGGTATATATAAAGTAGATTTGCACAAGACAAGAAAACCATGTTATCTGATAATCCTCTGTTAAGAATTTAGTTATGATAAAAGGTGAAACTGCTGTGCCACCATATAAATTTATACAAGCTAAATTGCAGATAAACAAGTACATTGGCTTATGTAATTTTCTTTCGAAACATACTATATAGATGATTAGTCCATTAGCAATGATGATGACTGGGTAAAGTAAACCCAGCACAACAACAAAAAGCGTATTTCAAATCATGAACTTTACTATATCCATCCAGTGTGAAAGAAATATTACGTATTGCACTTTGCAGCATGGCCTGTAGAAAACAAGATTAAGGAAATGTTACTTTAACATAAAGGCAATATTTGCATAATATTTTGCAGCATGTCATTTTTTCACAAAAAATTCTAATAATGATAAAATTGTATATATATATATATATATATATGTATATATATATATATATATATATATATATATATATATATATATATATATATATATATATATATATATATAATTTGTATTGTTGTTTGGATTGTTTTGTAAGAAATTCTATGATGATATATACAATGGATATACAATAGTCTATAAGTTAATCACTTAAAAATAATAAAAATAAAATTAAGAATCTTACAATTTCTAATGTGTCAATAGAGAATCAGTCTGAAGACAGTCTTTCTTCATCAGTTTAAAATCAATGTTGAATTGTGGCATGCGGCTTTATTTATGTCCAAGACCTTTAACAACGTCATGCCCAAAGCAAGTTCTCCACCTACACACACACACCCCTATACAAATCACCAGAGTACTAATCATGCAAACCAGATACTCACTACACCCTATCACAAAGCCAATCATGCAGTAGCTGTGTCTCTTCTGAAGGATGTATCCTACATATGATGTTTTCTCTGATAGATAGTTTTCTGCTGCCAAGCTCTTAACTTATCTTAGATCTTAGAAAGATCCTAATTATTCCATAGTGCTGCTTTCCATTGATCATTTATGATGGCGACCAAATTTTTTTTATATAAAACAACATGTTAATATTAGTCTATTTCTTTCTTAATCTGTTTCTCAGTTCAGATCAGATGGCGGATCAGCATTATGAGATGAGGTCTACAGATACGTTACAGGAATCAGCTCAGCAACTGAATTTTCCTTAATGTATTTAGCTTACAAGTGTCATTTAGATGCATAGGTGTTAATCCAGTCAGACCGACAGTACAGCCCAGACCTTTATATTATCATATAAACAAAAGTCATGGCTGTACCTTGAGCTTAGCATTCATTGGGCTGCCTGATTGGTGTTTTTAGAATGTCATCTTCATCACAAAATGTAAAACACAAATATTTTACTTTAGTTTTTCATGTTATCCTACATCATAGGTACAGCATCTTAAACAGATTCTTAAATTTGTAATTCTTCAATTCCCCCTTTGAGAGTAATAACTCTCTCATAACACAAATGTAAACCTCCATAAAACCATTCTATAGTCTATGTTTAATAACATAAGCTATATCTTGCAGTCATGCAACTTGAAAAGTTACAAGCACATATATATTTTTCTGTGTCTTTGCCTAGATTTACTTCTAAAGTTCTTTTCAGAGCCATACTGTATGTAACACACCCGTCAGCATCAACACAAATTTTTAGGTTATTTCATTTATCAATTGATGTTGATTTTCCTAATCATGTGTAAGAGCAACTACAGATAGTATTCGGACCAGTTAGGTTTGACTATTAAGCCTGTAAATAGTTTGAATAGAAAGTGGGGCAAAAACAGTATTCAGGTTTTTTTCTTTTCATATATATCAGCCTGGTTTTTAATGCGTAAAATGAGAAAGGTCAAAGAATAGAGAAGGAAATTTAACAGTTGTATGATAGAAAAAAACAATATATGGTGATGCAGCCGTTGTTCATAGGTGGGCAGTAAATCAGGCACAGAACTCTGAAGTTTTTAGGAAAAAAATGGATTTAATTAACAGCTCCAAAAGTGCATTCAGCATAGGAACAAGCTTTTTCAATGATTTTCCAAAAAAAAATTGTAAGGAGAAGCGGAAGCCGACTGCGATTCCATTTGCAGATGTTTATTAGAAACACACACACAGATGAGAATGGTCAAAGACAAGCAAGGGTTGGCAACAGTAATATCAGTCGGAAGGCAAACATAGACAAAGGGATATCCGTGGGCAAAGTCGAAGGAAGGCAAAGGTCAATAACAAAGTTCAATAGAGATCGGTTAACCGTAACAAATAAGGAAGAGCCGTGAAGCCGTGAGTCGATAAAGCAAGCAATGGTCATACACAATGATAGTCAATAGCACAATGGGTAACGCTGATGAAGGCAGACAGGCTGGCAATACTTGCGTAGAGCACATGGTGCTCTACGGTTAAATAGCACCAAACAGGAAGTGGTGATAGGGAGCGGCTCGAGTCAGTAATCGGGAGGGCTCCTCTGCTGGCTGGATGTTACAGAACCCCCTCTAGGAGGCGACTCTTGGAGCTTTTAGTGGTGGGCGATCTCTTGGTAGTCCCCGTGGTTGTGGTTGGTCCAGGGCAGAATCTCGTGATTGGTTTCTTGGTTGTTCTCGTGGCCGTGGTTGATCCTGGGATGGATCTCGTTGTGGGTTACGTGGTCTTCCCTAGGGGCGAGGTGCTGGGCGATTGGGTCTGGCTCTGTGGAACTCCTCTATAAGGGATGGGTCCAAAATGTCCTGAGCGGCCCAGGATCTCTCCTCTGGTCCATAACCCTCCCAGTCCACCAAGTACTGGGCCGACCCCGTCTCCGCGAGTCAGTAGTCCGCTCACTTTATATGCGGGGTTCCTGTCAATCTCAAGTGGCGGCGGTGGTTCTGGGAGCTTCATGGCCAGGGTCAGCTCCGGGTGGACCAGTTTGAGGAGGATACATGAAAGGATGGAGATATACGATAATTAGTAGGCAGTTCAAGTTGGTATGTGACATCATTCACTTGTTTTATTATCTTGAATTGTCCAACATACCTTGGGCTTAGCTTCTTACTGGGCAGCCGCATCTTGAGTGTCCCTCGTGAGAGCCAGACCCTTTGTCCAGGTTGATATGGGGATGTGGGCATCTGTGGCGGTTAGCTTGAATCTCCTGATACCTGATCGCTCTTTAAAGTCGCACATGAGCACTATCCCACACCTTCTCACTCCTACTGATTCCAATCATCAACGGCTGGGACATTGGATGGTTCTCCTGACCACAGGAACATGGGCGGCTGATACCCGAGGACACACTGGAATGGGGTCATACCTGTAGCTAGCTTGACTAGTGAATTCTGAGCATACTCAGCCCATGGTAAAAACTCTGACCACCTGTGTTGTTCTCTGTGGCAATAGGTTCGAAGGTACCTCCCGATCTCCTGATTAAGTCTCTCGACCTGTCCATTAGCCTGTGGGTGGAAACCTGAGGTAAGGCTTACATTAATGTCGAGGTGTTTACAGAAAGCCCTCCATACTTGAGAAGTAAACTGAGTACCTCTATAACTCACTATGTCCTCGGGATTACCGTAGATCCTGAAAACGGGCTCGAACAGGGCGAGGGCAGTTTCCATGGCGGTGGGGAAGTTCTTCATGGGAATTAATCGGCATGACTTAGAAAATCTATCAATAATGACTAAGATGACTGTGAAACCGTTAGACAATGGTAAATCTGTGACAAAAATCAATAGATAGGTTAGACTATGGTCGTTGAGGAATGGGCAAAGGCTTTAGTAAACCGGCAGGTAATTCTCTGGGGTCTTGCATTGTGCACATACCTGGCAGGCCTTGACATAGTTCGTCACATCCCGGGATATTGACGGCCACCAAAAAGCGTTCTCGCCAACTGTAATGTTCTGTTGATGCCTGGATGACCTGAACTCAGTGAAGTATGCACCCATTGGAGGATGCGTTTGCGTGTTGTAGATGGTGCGTAATGTTTACGGTGGGACATTGAGGGGTGCTGGTTCATGCTGCAATTCCCTCTGCAGCTCCTCCATGATATCCCAGGACACTGGTGCCAGGATTACCGTGGGTGGCAGAATATTATCCGAGACTCCCTCCTTCAGTGGTGCGTCATATCTTCGGGACAGTGCGTCAGCCTTGCTGTTCTTGGAACCTGGACGATAGGTGACAGTGAATTGAAAGCGGTAAAAACAGTGCCCATCTTGCCTGTCTGGGGTTCAGCCTTTTAGCTCCCTTGATGTATTCAAGGTTTTTGTGATCCGTGATGACTTGGAATGGGTGCACTGCTCCTTCTAGCCAGTGTCTCCACTCCTCAATGGCGCTTTCATGGATAACAGCTCTTTGTTTCCCACGTCATAATTTCTCTCTGCTGCTGTTAATTTTCTAGAAAAGAAAGCACAAGGGTAAAGTTTCCCTGGTTGACCGTGAGGCAGTGAGAGAACAGCTCCAACTCTGCAGTCCGATACATCCACTTCTCGATAAGCGGTAGTTCAGGATCAGGATGTTTGAGAACTGGGGCTGTGGTGAAACGTTCCTTGAGGTTGGAAAACGCCTTAATTGCTCCTCATTCCATCTCAGCTTGACGGCTTTCCTTTAAGAGAGGTTAGTGGTGCAGCAACGGTACTATAGTTTCGGATAAAGCGTCTGCAGAAATTTGCAAGCCCTAGAAACCGTTGTAGCTCCTTGACAGTAGTGGGTTGAGGCCACTCCGTAACTGCCTTAACCTTGTCCTCGTCCATCCTCACTCTCTGGTGACTGATTTGGTAACCTAGAAACGAAGTTTGAGACACATGAAACTCACATTTCTCCTCCTTGACAAACAACTGGTGTTTTAGTAACCTGGAAAGAACCTCTTTGACATGTCCAATGTGATCGGCTTCATTCTTTGAGTAGATGAGGATGTCATCAATATAAGCCACTACGTATGTGTTCAGGATTTCTTTGAAGATCTCGTTGATAAAAGACTGGAATACAGCTGGAGCATTAGCTAGCCCATACGGCATAACGAGATACTCATAGTGCCCTCTAGTCGTCATGAAAGCAGTCTTCCACTCATCTCCATCCTTGATCCTTATCAGGTTATAGGCACTACGGAGGTCTAACTTAGTATACACCTTTGCCTCACGTAGTTGTTCTAGAGCTGATGGAACTAAAGGTAGGGGATATCGAACTTGACTGTGGCGTTATTTAGGCCTCGATAATCGATGCATGGGCGCAGGCCTCCATCCTTCTTACCAACAAAGAAGAATCCAGCTGCTGCAGGTGATGTGGAAGGTCTAATGAACCCAAAGCTAAGAGCCTCATTAATATATTCCTCCATAGCCTGGCTTTCAGTGAGTGACAACGGGTATACCTTGCTTTTGGGTGGCATGGCGTTAGGTAGGAGGTCAATCGCACAGTCCCATGGTCGGTGAGGTGGTAATTCTGTTGCCCTTGATTTGCTAAACACTTCTGAAAGTTGACTGTAGCATACTGGTATCTTGACTCTCCTTTGATCATCTGGACTCTCTATACTGGTGGTGAGGCAGTTCTTTGGTGATACAGCGAAGCATCTGTTCGTACATACAAGTGTGAGACCATTGCAACTCACCTCTACCCCAGGATATAGTTGGGTCGTGTACAGAGAGCCAGGGGAATCCGAGGATTACTTCATACTTGGATGAATCAACAATATAGAACGTAATGTGCTTCCTTGTGGAACATGTCAGCCTGGAGAGTAAGAGTCCTGGTTCTATGAGAAACCCCTTCCGATGTCATCGTCATTAATGGTCTTAATCCTTAAAACAGATTCACAGGGTTGAGAAGGAATGTGATACTTTTCGACTACCTCACGACTGATGATGTTCAAGGCGCGCCAAGTCAACCATTGCTGTCAACATAACATTTACATTGTTTATTCTAAGCATGATAGGTAACATGAGAGCCTTGTTGCTGAGCATGTAAAAATGATCCATATTTACCCGGTTGGCGGTGGTGGGTCTGTGAGGACAGTCATCCTGATAATGTTTTCCTTCTCCACAGTAAAAGCATAGTTGAAAGCGGCGCTGGCGCTCGCGTTCTTCAATAGAACACGTTGGGAGTCTACTTGCATGGGTTCCGGTCTTCCCATTAACTTTCGTGTCGTGCTTTTTATCCTTTTCCTGGCTCGTGATCTTAGACGCGGCGCTTTACGTTGTGGTGCCTGGCGCTTAAGATTGTCAATACGGATAGTTAAGTTGGCGAGATCAGAAAGGATAAGTCCTCACCTTTACACGCCAATTCCGTCTGTAATTCTGCCGTGAGACTCCGCTTGAAAGTCGCCTTGAGTGCGATATCATTCCAGCCGCTTTGAGCAGCGAGCGTCCGGAACTCAATAGCATGATCAGCAGCAGTGCGTTTACCCTGGGACAGATCCATCAGCTGTGTTGAGATATCCTTGCCCCCTGTAGGATATTCAAACACCTCTCGTAGCATCTGTAAAAAATAATTAGCAGATGTCTTGATGTGGGGATCTGTATCCCAAACTGCAATCGCCCAGTCAATTGCTCCTCCTGTCAGTAGCGTCATGATAAATGCACACTTGGTTTCTTCATTGTTGAATCTACCATGCTGAAACTCCAAATACAACCTGACCTGGCGAATGAAACCTTTGCATCATTCAGCAGAACCGTCAAACTTTTCGGGTAAGGCAAGGTTTACCGTAGAAGACGTAGTAGGTGGTAGATTCCGAATGTACTGGGTGAGGTGTTCGTTCACCGACTGCAGTTGATTCAATTGGGACTGGTAACCTTTCAATAGCTCCTCCTGGTATGCCATCAATCGTTGCATGTGTGTTACATCCGCTGGAGTCTGGTCTGGCGAAGTATTCTGTAAGGAGGAGGCGGAAGCCGACTGCGATTCCATTTGCAGATGTTTATTAGAAACACACACACAGATGAGAATGGTCAAAGACAAGCAAGGGTTGGCAACAGTAATATCAGTCCGGAAGGCAAACATACACAAAGGGATATCCGTGGGCAAAGTCGAAGGAAGGCAAAGGTCAATAACAAAGTTCAATAGAGATCGGTTACCGTAACAAATAAGGAAGATCCGTGAAGCCGTGAGTCGATAAAGCAAGCAATGGTCATACACAATGATAGTCAATAGCACAATGGGTAAACGCTCGGTAAGGCAGACAGGCTGGCAATACTTCGCATAGAGCACATGGTGCTCTACAGTTAAATAGCACCAAACAGGAAGTGGTGATAGAGGGAGCGGCTCGAGTCAGTAATCGGGAGAGGGCTCCCTCTGCTGGCTGGATGTTACAAAAATAGAAACCGGAAAAACAAAGTACAAAATAAATCAAAACAACAAAAATTCACATCAAGGCTTGCACTTTACAAGGGCATCAGGAGAAAAATTGGCTACCACTCCAACACAGCATCCCCTTCTATCTCTCTCTCTCTGTTTCTCTTGGAACAACAGTTAGACTTTTATAGGTGATGCACCTCCCTAAATTTCAAATAGCCCAATCCACAGTTTCCTCTAAAACTGCTTCACTGAAAAAATGTACACATTGATGATACAAATGTGGGGCCTTGATGAACAGACACGAACCATAAAGGGGAATCGCTCTAGAACCAGGTCGGAAAATCGCGCATCCTCCGCCCGGACCATAAAGGCAATCAAGATGGTCCACAGAGCGATGCAGAGCGCCGCAAAGTCTACCAAACATTCTCAAGGGACTGTCGCTGCAGTGAGACTCGGCCAATCCGAGAGTACCCACGTCAAGATTGGGATTATTGAAAACGCAACATCTGGTGCGACAGCGCGATAACCCGTTCTGTGCACTGACCTGGGACCAGTTCTACCAAGCCACCAAGTCAAAAGGTGATAAGACTCCGTGGTGAATCAACGTGGTCAGGACAGCCTCACACTTTCAACCCCCAGGGAGGTTTTGCTCTGTCCCAACATACATTTCTTAAAAGCGCTTTTTTCCCTTTCGCTACAATAAAGGAACTGCCAGGACACACATAAAACTACTAAGCGAACAATCTAAATGCTTTCCTTTCAAACAAATAAAGGTTCATCTGTAAATAACTGCTTCATAAATGTTTTGGGATGTATGTAGGAACAGCTATATACTACGTTAAATAATCCTCTAACAGAGAGCGTTCCATAAGCGCTAGATAATGCATGTTTGATATCAAATTGAAACTTACGATGTTTCAATATCGTGGTGAATGAATATGTGTGTTTGTGCAATGCACAACAGTGTATTCCACTTATAAGCTTTTGATAAGGAACAGAAGTGCAGAATGTCAACTCTAACTGGGATAAAGTATGCATGAAACCGAGTCGAAAGCAGGCGTGGACCACGCCCCGCCGACCTCGAGTTGGACAACTGCCCAGGGCACGGCCCAAAACTTGCACCTCATAATGCAGGAACAGAGCTCTCCGAGTTGAGTTGAGAAGAGACAGTCGGAGTCGGAGTCGGAGTCGAGTCGAGTCGAGAAGAACTTCTTCGGAACCACCGGGAGTCGCGAGGAATTCGGTCGCTGCAGGAATTGCCACGAAACTGAGAAACTTTGGAACTTGGAGAAGTTAGAAGACTCTGAACAAGAACGACCTGATACCTCGATACCCTGCGACACGGTCCGCTCCGTCCACATCACTCCATGGACACTCACTGCCCTTTCCATAACCAACCCGGTTCATCAGCGAAACCACCAAGCTAGAGAGACTTCATTCAAGCGGCCGGGAAAGCCCGACCACGTCATCCCACGGACGAGCCTGCCCAATCAGCAAGCGGGATTCCCCAGACCAGCCGAGTGGTAAAACTACCTTTTCATCTCTTTACTGAATCGAGCGCAGACACATATAGCGAAGATAAACCCTAACTTTGCTTTGTTGGTGCTCTTAGTGCGATCTCAGAACTAGCTAACAGACTTTGGACAGACAATTATCCATTTCCCTTCCAACCCGTGAATGTGTGTATGAATGTATGTGTGTGTGTGTGTATGTTTAGTCTTCTCAGTGTAGTCTTGTCAATTAGTAGGTACTGTTTAATAAATTGTGTTTCATTATTACGAATTCTTGTTTGTGTGTTATGTAACTGGAAAGTCAAACTCATGCCCAGATCCGTTGTTACCTGCTCGAGGTAAAGCGAAGATCAGATAAGCGAGTAAAGTCAATTTATTTATTTTGCTGATCACAGAGTAAATTCATATTGGTAACATACATTTAAATTGCCCTAAAACGCTGGACGTATTAGGTGATTTAAAGGTGTATTTGAATTACATACTAACGTGAATCTTTTAAGATTCAATTCCCCAAACTTGAATTGAGAGCTGATTCAAATGACAATTCATAATTATCATAATCAATAAAAGGTATAACCCTACACAAACAACACCATTAACATCTTGAACTGTTTTCACCCTATACAAACATTTGTCCAAAAGACATGCAAAAGAAAAAACAATATCCACATGGGTGTGGAACAGACTCCTCCCTTTCCATGGATGGAATAAATAGGGCTTCCTTACGGGCCGGCCCCTCCTACTAGGAAGCACCAAAGGGAAAGGTAAGACAAAGAAAACCATAAATTAATTACTCAAAAGTTATTTGTTTAACTGTCCAATTTTCTCTTGTTTTACAGAACTCAGAAACCACCACCAAAACATAAGTCACACTGGAATGTGCACCTTCCATGTGACTGGAAAAAACTGGGCATTGGGTATGAGTCGAAGCAGGACACACTATTGAGCTTTCTAAAGTCTGTGCAAAATCTTACTCCACCGTCCTTCTTGGGGACCAGAAGGATTGGACTTGACCATTCACTCTGTGAGGTTCGATGATTCCCATCTCTAGCATCATCTTGACTTCAGTCTTCAGTTTCTCGACCATCTTTTCAGGAACTCTGATGAACTGGGGTAGGATCTTTTAAGATAATATTATGGGTGATATCCATGCGCCAACACTGGTTTTTCTTGAAACAACGTTGGAAAAGACTGACATACCTTCATGAGCTGTTGTTGTTGCAGATTACTCAGATGTGCATAGAGGCTGGATTTTCCTCTGAGGGTCAATTGGTTCCATCTCTACCTCATCTACTTAAGTCATCCACCGCCCGCACCAACATAGTCACTTGTTCCCCGGATTCGGTAACCTTTCCTTGAACTTTCTCAGCAAATTGGCATGTAAGATCTGCTTAGGATGTTTCGTTTCAGGACACAAAATCTCATATGTTACAGGGCCCAAGCGCTGATTTACCACATAGGGTCCTTGCCACTTGGCTAGAAATTTACAAGTACCAGAATATAACAGTACTAGAACTTTTCCCCAGGTGACAAGTCTTTTCTCTGGCATGTTTGTCATACCATACCTTCTGTTTCTTTTGGGCCATTTGCAGGTTCTCTTGAGCCTCTTGTCAGAACTTCTCCAGTTTGTCCCTCATCTGCAAAATATAGGATGCAACACTGCACTGGGCTGGCTCTGGTCCATCCCTCCTTGAGCATGTCCAGGAGCCCTCGAACTTGCCTGCCATACAACAACTCAAAGGGAGAATCCAGTTGAACATTGAGGAACTTCTCTATATGCAAACAAAAGGAAAGGGATCCATTTATCCCAATCTCTACCTGTTTCATCCACAAACTTTTTTAACATGTTTTTCAAAGTACTGTTAAAACGTTCTACTAAGCCATCCGTTTGGGGTGAAATGGTGTTGTTCTAATACCCTTTATCCCCAGTTGTTCGTATACAGTAATGCCATCACTTTGGACATAAAATTGGTTCCCTGATCTGTGATAATTTCGGAAGGTACTCCGACCCTTGAAATTAAGTCAACCAAGCACTTCACAATATGTTTAGCCTGTATAGATGCAGATGATACACTTCAGGGTACCCAGTGGCGAAATCACAGATTACCAAAGCAAATTGGTTCCCAGAGCTACTTTTTGCCAAGGGCCCAATAATGTCCATACCTATGTGATCAAAGGGGTACCTATAATGGGTAAAGGCTGAAGGTAGCTTTTGTCTGTTTGCATACAGAAGCTACTTTCTGACATTCAACACATGTCTTACAATACTCTTGTACATCCTGGTACAATTTAGGCCAATAGAATCGTTGGCTGATACGCTCATAGGTTTTCTGCCGCCTAAATTGCCCTGACCAAGGTATAGTATGGCCCAAATGCAAAATCATTTTCCGAAGGTTGCTGGGAATAACTAGTCTGGGTTTATTCCTTCCCTTCTGGCATGTACTAATTCAAACACTGCCTGTGACTGGGTGTTACAAGCACTTACTCTGTCTGTTTGTCTTTGAAAAAAATGAATCGCTGTTGTACTCTCAAACTGTAAGTCGCTTTGGATAAAAGCGTCTGCAAAATGACTAAATGTAAATGTTTTCTGTGTCTGCATTATACAAAAGATTGTCTTTTAAGATATATCGATCTCCACCTAATTTTGGTACTCCCACCTCTTTACCATCAATCTCACAGATTTTTGAAACAGTGATTGTAAAGTGTCATCTGATTTTTGCAATTCCCTAAAGTTTTTAGGGACCTGCCATTGAGGTTCAATTAAATCTGGACCAGGGGAAATCTGGTATATTTTCCAGGCTCTTACTTTTACCCCTATGTTTTTCCTGTCTCCGTACTCTCTTACTCTTCTTAACCTTACCCCCAGAACCAAACAAATCTGGATGAGCCTCAGGGAGTGGCTGTAAACCCTTGCTCTGTGATAATATGACTACTGCACAAGGTTTGGAGGATACATTGATTAGGTCAATTAAAAGTGGAAAATCTTCACCTAGCACCACATCTTAGGCTAGTTTTTCAACTACACCCACCCTCAGCAAATATGCTTGATCATCTACAACTATAGTTGCATCAGCAGTTGGGTAAACTTTTTCTTCCCGTGAACACATCCCAGACAAATCGTTTCCCCATAATTCATCATTATGCCCCTCAATAAATGAGGCTTCACCAATGTTTGGGTACTTCCTGTGTCTACTAGTGCCTGAGCTGACTGGCCGTTTACTGTTACAGATATCACATGTCTATGCTTTTCAGGTTGGGTCAATAATTCACCTGACAGGTCATTTCTGGGTACATAACACATACTGGTTACCTTAGATTTTCTTAGGGGACAGAAAGAGGCCTTATGACCAGGTTGTTGACAATAAAAACAAATCAAAGACCCTGCAGCAACAGGAGGCTTCCTTCCCCTAGCACTGCAGTGCTATCACTGGACTCCTCCAGTTTACCCCTACCCACAGTAACTTTATTAGTCCTGGGCGGTGGTTCGGTGTGCTGCAATATACCTCTCTGCCAATCTAGCTGCTTCCTCACCAGTCTGAGGTTGATTTTCTTTCACCCAAACCCTTATATCTGGAACGAAGCATCCGCAGGTATTGTTTTCTAGAATTTGCTCATCCATTCCAGCATACGCCTCCAAAGCCTTGCCTGTCAACAGAGTAACCACTCGAGCCGCCCACTCATCCGTTGGCCACCCCAAGTTCTTGCTATACGCTCGAATCGAACAAAGAAACTCTCCACATCTTCATCTCTACAAATTCAGGAATTTGTGGCTCATGATATCGGCAAACGGGGATTTGGTACCTGGCTCGTTGCTTATAGATTTGGCATGGGTTGGGCTGGAGCTGCAGACAATGTCGACAATGCAGGTGATGCAACTGCACCCAGCGGTGGTAAGAAGGTCCTTGGCGATGGCAGGGGATGATGATGGGTTTGTTGACTGTTCTGTTCATCAAATCCCCATTCACCCCTGGGCTTTGTGAGTATTGTGGTCTTTAAGTGATGCAACTCATCAAACAAAATTTGTTTGCTTTATCTGGAGGTACACCGGTTCAGTGTCCACTTCTTGAACATTCACATGCTTAGCGGAATGGTCTAATTCAGCCTCCTCATGTGCGACAATGCCCAAATCCATTTCCCCAGCATTAACAGCTTCCACCGTATCCTCCTCCTCAGAACAGTACTGGATGGGCTCTTGTAACTCGCTGAGGGACAGCAGGGGCTTTGGCAGCCATCTTGATACTTCCAGTTGATGTTGTCTACTGCCCACTGTTAGCCATTAGAGACGCCCGATCCACTTCTGACACCATTTGTGATGCGGCCGTTGTTCATAGCAGTGGGTGGGCAGTAAATCAGGCACAGAACTCTGAAGTTTCAAGAAAAAAAAATGGATTCATTAACAGCTCCAAAAGTGCATTCTGCATAGGAACAAGCTTTTCACTGATTTTCCAAAAAAATAGAAACCGGAAAAACAAAGTACAAAATAAATCAAAACAACATAAATTCACATTAAGGCTTGCACTTTACAAGGTGTAAAGGACCGAGAGGTCAAGGCCAATAGTGATTCACAAGCCCAACATTTTACGATTGAGGATTTTATTGATGTCCAGAGGATACCAAGCCATGAGGTGACAAAAAACAACCCATAACTAATTCAAAATAAAAAAACTTAACAGACCAGGAGCACAATCCTCATCAGTGGCATGGCAGAGACTTCCCCCTTCCACTCAAGCAAATTCAGCTTATAAAGAAGCAGGTAAAACTATGGCTAATTACACAGGGAGAAACAAACAATTAAACTTAACCAAACCCATATCATAATATAAATAAGTGGTTTTAACAAATAAACACTTATAAACAAACCACAAAAACAACAAAATTATCCTAACTTAAACAAACACTAATTAAATCAAACAGCAAAATAGTCCATTTCAAATCTCCCCAGGTCCGCTCCGTAGTTGGTTTGGCCCGGTGGAACCAAAATCAAATAAGTTTGCGTCCCCTGCCCGGCCTCAGATCTTTGACGGACCGGATCGCAACCAGCAGTCTCATCTCCCTGTAAACTCAATACAAAAGAAGCGTTTGTTAAAAGAAAATTGGGAAAAGGTGTGCACTGTAACTAATTTATGGGCCCTATAAATCAGTGACATGCAAAAATAAACTAAATAAAGACATTCGAAATTTAAATGCTGTGTGTGTTTGATTACTACAACTAAACTGGTGTAAAAAAAAAAAGTGCATGAATATATATGGGTGCATGTGAGCATTTGAGCTACAAATGCGCTGATGTTGTGTTTAAGCTCAAATACCCACACTTGTGCGGCCGGCGCCTCAGGCCGTCACATCTCCCCCTCCTTGGCAGATTCACCCGGACAGCGGGACAAGTAATCAGCAGTCACATTGTCCTTTCCTGGCACATGCTGCGGTAAAGCGGAAGGGCTGCAGCGCTAGGTACCACCTTGTAATCCTTCCATTTGTGTCCTTTATCCGCTCTAGCCACTTCAATGCTTTATGATCGGTTTCAATAATAAACTCTCTCCCCAACAAATAATACTTAAGAATCCAAAGCCCACTTCAAAGCAAGACACTCTTTTTCGATCGTGGAGTATCTCCTTTCTCGGGGAACATTTTTACGGCTGATGAAGGCCACAGGTCGACGTGCTCCCAGCTCTTTCTGCAAAGAGAACAGCTCCAATTCCTCTTTCGGAGGCATCCGTTTGAACAATGAACGGCTGAGCAAAGTCTGGATTGTACAGTACCGCCTCAGTAGTCAGAGCTCCTCGAGCGTCCCGGAAGGCCTTCATTCCCTCAGTCCATTGCAGCTGGTTGGGGCGCCGTGAACCCACCATATCAGTCAGAGAGCAGCTCTGTCAGAATAATTAGGTATAAAACGATTATAAAATCCAGTCATACCCAAGAATGACCTCAATTCCTTGCGGGTTTGTGGCACTGAGCACTTCTGGAGTGCTTGAACCTTGCTCAGTTGGGGGTTGGGGAGGGTCGCACCATTCCTTGACCAATAAGGTGTCCCAGGTATTCAGTCTCCTCCATTGCTATGGTGCACTTCTTTGGATTGACCGTTAGGCCTGCCTCCTGGAGTCGTCTCAGTACCTCTTGAAGGTGGCGCAAGTGCACCTCCCAGGTGTCGCTGTACACAACAATATCAACAAATGTAAGCAGCTGAAAAAGACAAACCATGCAGCACTCTGTCCATCAATCTCTGGAAAGTCGCTCCAGCCCCATGAAGGCCAAATGGCAGGACCTTGAAATGGTCTAGGCCTCCCGGTGTCTGGAAAGCAGTCAGGGGTCTAGAAGCCATAGTCAATTGGATCTGCCAGTATCCTTTAGAAAGAGCCATAGTTTAGCTGTTATATACTGTGCTCTCCCCAAACGATCAATCAAATCACTTATACGTGGGGTGGGATGATAATCAAACTGCGAGACTGAATTCAAGTACCTGAAGTCTATGCAAAATCGGATGCTCCCATCTTTCTTGGGCACCAGGACTACTGGGTGACACCACTCACTATAAGATGGCTCAATGACTCCAAGACTTAACAGCAAGTCCACCTCCTTCTTCAGGCTCTCTCGGAGTCTCTCTGGCACCCTGTAGCTTCGGCGCCTCACCACAGCCTCCGGCTTCAACACCACCTCATGCTGGATCAATTTGGTGAATCCTGGGTATTCAGAAAACACATCAGGGGCACAAAGAGCTCTCACCTGAGTTTGTTGCCGTTCTGTCAGATGGTCATGCTCAAGCTTCCCCAGATTCGGTTCAGGTAAGTACTGCTCATCTGATTCATCTGCCACTCGACAAACCATCAGTGATTGCACTTCTTTCAATCCTAGGGGTCCACTCTTTCAACAAATTGACATGCATAACTCGACTGGTTTTCGCCTGTCCTGGCATGGCAATCTCATACGTTGTGGGGCCAATTCTTCTTTTGACCTCATAAGGTCCTTGCCATTTAGCCAGCAACTTACTTTCTCCAGTGGGCAGCATCACCAGCACCTTTTGACCAACCTGCAGCCCCCTTTCTCTAGCCTGTGGATCATACCACCGCCGTTGTTGCTCTTTAGCACTAGACAAGTTTGTTTGGGCTAGCTCAGACATTTTCTGCAGGCGTTCTCTCATCTGCAAAACGTAAGAGACAACATTACTGGGTTCTTGACACTCAGAACTTCCTTCCCATACCTCTTTGAGCAATGTCAACGGTCCCCTCACTTCTCTGCCATACAACAACTCAAAGGGCGAGAAACCTGTGGACGCCTGAGGTACCTCCCTGTAAGCAAACAAAGGTAAGGTAGCCACTGATCCCAATCTTGGCCAGTCCCATCAACAAATTTCCTGAGCATTTGTTTTAATGTCTGGTTAAAACGTTCAGTCAATCCGTCAGTTTGAGGATGATAAGGAGTAGTACGAAGGCTTTTGATTCCAAGCAACTTATACACTTGTTTCAACAATGTGGACATAAAATTGGTGCCCTGATCGGTTAAGATCTCATTTGGAAATCCAACCCTCGAGAACAGCTGCACCAGTGATGTCGCTACCGTCTTGGCTTTCACGGTTCTTAAAGGAAAGACTTCTGGGTACCTTGTGGCATAATCTGTTATTACCAACATGAATCAGTTACCTGACCGGCTCTTCTCGAGAGGACCAACAACATCCATTCCCAGCCTCTCAAGCGGTGTACCAATGATGGGCAGTGGTTGCAAAGGGGCTCTCCTAGGTCGTTGCAGAGAGACTTTCTGGCAGTCAGGACAGCTTTTGCAGAACCGGGCTACTTCACCTTCCAGTCCGGGCCAGTAGAAATGTCTCTTAATCCGAGCAATGGTCTTGTTCTTCCCTAGGTGGCCAGCCCAAGGAATAGAGTGGCTCAGATGTAAGACTACTTCTCGGACACACTTGGGAACCACCAGCTGTCTCTGTGACCCCATTTGTGATAAAAAGTACTCCCCTTTCCCGCACAAATTTCGCAACCGCATCCTCAATCCCTTCTCCTGCATCTTTGGCAATGCTCAAACACTGTACAAGACTGGCATCCTCCTGCTGCATCTTTACAATGTCAGTCGGCAACCTAAAATCCACAGATAGTTCACCTGTAACACCTTCTGAAACCTTTGAGGCATTAAACTTTACCTTCTCTCCTTTCCTCTCTCGTTTTGATTTTCTCCGTTTTGGCTTGCCACCTCTATTTCCTCAGAGAAGAATGGTAGACTGCTCAACATAGGGTCAAGCTCAGTTTCCTGCTTTGCTCTTGCACGTGTGACCACCACATTACACTCCTGTGCTGGAGACAGCAATTCAAACAACACAGGCACATCTCGACCAAGAATTACAGAATATGGCAAGTTCTCATGACTCCCACCTTCATCGAATAGGTCTGCCCCCTCAGCTTCATGAATATTTGAGCCATATGCAATACCCGCTCATCATCACCATGAACACATCGAAGAGGTAATCGGCTGGCTGAATCGATCATGGAAGGTGGTATAAATTCTTATTCACTAGAGTCTGATCACTACCAGTGTCAATAAGAGCCGTCAGCATTTCCTCTCCAATCTCCACCATCGTCGTCCTCTGACATTGCACGTCTGCATGAGGTGATATTTTCCTTGGGACAAAGCACAAATGCATAGACTGGACCGCCTTCTTCGGACAGTTTGGCTTAATATGACCTTCTTGTCCACACAGGTGACAGATCACAGGTTGTTTAAAAGTCATGCTGAGCCCACCTGATTGTCCTGCTACCTGGGGTTTCCTCTTCCTTCTGATCTGGGTTGACTTTGCCATAGATTGCCCGACTGTCGTTCTCTTTCAAGTTTACAAGTCCAGCTCTTGTTCTTTCCTCTAGCTGCTACGAGTACATCCACCCACTCAGCTGCTTCAGCCGCTGATCCAGGGTCTCGCTCCTTAATCCACACCTGAAGTTCAGGACACAGCATTCTGAGGTATTGTTCAAGTATGATCACTTCACTCACCTCCTCTACGGTTTCCCTTTTGGTTGAATCCATTTCATGAACAACTCCTTCAGTCGGCTATACAGCTCCTTTGGACTTTCAGCTGGAAGTACAGTTAAAGAGCGAAATCTCTGGCGGTAAGTCTTAACATTTATATCAAACTTCAACAGAATGGCAGCTTTCACCTTCTCATAATCAGTAGACTCAGCTACGTCCATGTTAACATAGGCTGCTCTGGCCTTACCCGTCAGTAATGGTATCAAATGCCATACCCAATCTGCTCTGTTCCATCTACAAGCTACTGCAATCCGTTCAAACGTGACCAGAAAGTGCTCCACATCATCCGTTTCTCCCAGCTTCTCCAGCCTGGGCATTTGTGCAAGGGGCAAACTCACGGTCCCTCTGTCTGGTCAGGACTTCTGTGAATCCTCGAAACTTCCTCTGTATCAGTGGGGTTGGCTTCTGGCCATCCTACGTCCTCCTGAACTTCTCTGCCATGTTGAAGAGGGGCCGGAGTGGTGCGTGCTTGGACCTCCATCTGCAACAATCCAAACTGGTGCTGGAGAGCCTTGAAGCGCCGTTCCTGCACCACCTGCTCCTTTTGTCTCTCAGCCTCCCGGCCATCCATCCTCACCATGTGAGCTCTGAGCAGATCTGCCAGTTCTGCCACTGACATGCCCACTTCAGGCGCTGCCACTTCTCCATCAACATCATGCCTTATACTCACAGCTTCTCCAACACATTCCTCCTCTGGCTGTAAGAGTTTCTTCTTCACTGTACGACTCATACTCAGAAAAATAAACAGCCACGAGGAGCCAAAATAACTAGAATAGGCTTGTACCTCTCAATCGCTGGATTTAGAACATCCCACCGCTGCCACCATATGTAAGGGACCGAGAGGTCAAGGCCAATAGTCATTCACAAGCCCAACATTTTACGATTGAGGATTTTATTGATGTCCAGAGGATACCAAACCATGAGGTGACAAAAAAAAACAACCCATAACTAATTCAAAATAAAGAAAACTTAACAGACCAGGAGCACAATCCTCATCAGTGGCATGGCAGAGACTTCCCCCTTCCACTCAAGCAAATTCAGCTTATAAAGCAGGTAAAACTATGGCTAATTACACAGGGGAGAAACAAACAATTAAACTTAACCAAACCCATATCATAATATAAATAAGTGGTTTTAACAAAAAAACACTTATAAACAAACCACAAAAACTAAAACAACAAAATTATCCTAACTTGAAACAAACACAAATTAAATCAAACAGCAAAATAGTCCATTTCAAATCTCCCCAGGTCCGCTCCGTAGTTGGTTTGGCCGGTGGAACCAAAATCAAATAAGTTTGCGTCCCCCGCCCGACCTCAGATCTTTGTGGACCGGATTGCGCTCCCCAGCAGTCTCATCTCGGTAAACTCAATACAAAAGAAACGTTTGTTAAAAAGAAAATTGGGAAAAGGTGTGCACTGTAACTAATTTATGGGCCCTATAAATCAGTGACATGCAAAAATAAACTAAATAAAGACATTCAGAAATTTAAATGCTGTGTGTGTTTGATTACTACAACTAAACTGGTGTAAAAAAAAAAAGTGCATGAATATATGGGTGCATGTGTGAGCATTTGAGCTACAAATGCGCGCTGATGTTGTGTTTAAGCTCAAATACCCACACTTGTGCGGCCGGCGCCTCAGGCCGTCACAAAGAGGCATCAACAGAAAAATTGGCTACCACTCCAACTCCCTTGTATCTCTCTCTCTCTGTCCCTCTTGGAACAACAGTTAGACTTTTATAGGTGATGCACCTCCCTAAATTTCAAATAGCCCAATCCCACAGTTTCCTCTAAAACTGCTTCACTGAAAAATGTACACATTGATGATACAAACAACACCACTAACATCTTGAACTGTTTTCACTTATTTCCCTATACAAACATTTGTCCAAAAGACATACAAAAGAAAAAACAATATCCACATGGGTGTGGAACAGACTTCTCCTTTCCATGGATGGAATAAATAGGGCTTCCTGTTTGCGGGCGGCCCCTCCTACTAGGAAGCACCAAAGGAAAGAGTAAGACAAAGAAAACCATAAATTAATTACTCAAATGTTATTTGTTTAACTGTCCAATTTTCTCTTGTTTTACAGAACTCAGAAACCACCACCAAAACATAAGTCACACTGGAATGTGCACCTTCCATGTGACTGGAAAAATAAAAAGAAACAAATAAAGTTATTTCAAACAAAACATTGTGGTATGGTTATTTATCTTTATGTATTTCACATCCTTACTTTATCAAAGAGTACAAATGTCATATTGTACAACAATTACAAAACCCTACAGGTGCACCTTGTAAACACTAAATATATAACTGCTAAGTGTGTAAGATCAATTTGGTAACTTTACCCATCCATGACATTTGTATCTAAAATAAGAATGTAACTGAAGATCAATAAAGATCCAATCCAATGAATTCACAGTCAATATTTTTTTCCCAAAAATCTAATAATTCCCTTAATGTCTCTTTAATTTAAAAAATCTGTTTGTTTCCTTTCCAACAGCCAGTGAAAAAAACTGTAAAATCCATGCCACATGGATGGGTATTAGAGAAAAAAAAATTTTAAAACGTTGGTCCGTTAGACAGTCCAGGAAGAGAATTTCCCTGTACTTTTATGCCTTGTATGGCAGAAAACTGTAGTTTTTCAACGAGAGCTTATTAAGTCAATTGAGTGTAAAATCTGTGTAAAAACTTGTTTACTGATCATTATCAGATTAGTGTTTGATGGACTTTGATAAAAGCATAACAAAACAATAAAAACACCAAATCCAGGGTAATCGATAATTTTAAAGAATATTTTGTTACAATCTGTATTTTTCAAATCTAATCTCTTTCTAAACCCACATTAATCTGCATCTCTTTTGTCCACATACATTATTAAACAAAGACTCAAATGAAATAAAAATTTTCACCCAAAGAAAACACTTATTTTATGAGTTTAAAGAATAATAATTAAATGAAATTAATCACTGTATATGTAGTTTGTTAACTAATTCTCAACATTAAATTTTCATGGACAGTAAAATCTGGACCTTTCTAATTCAAGGGTGAGATCTATCATTATGTGGCCCATCATATTGTAAAGACTTCTTAGGAAAGCCTCTAACTCTTTAGGTAACACTAACTGGTAAGTTAGAACCTCTCCATCCTAATTGAAACCTAGGCCAATTTTCAATTAGATCTTGAACTGACAGACGAGGTATGTGTGAAGTTCTTCCTCCTCATAGCTGCTTGGCACGGCACTCAAACTCATAGCAAGAGACTGGACAAGCATTTGATCACCATCCTCAGCATCTTTAGTTATGGAAAAAATCATATGCTTGACACAGATGGCTTCAACCTCATCCTGTGAAAGACTTGCTGTCCCTGGATTTTCAAGAGGCAGGATCAAGAATTTATCAATCCTCTCTTGTTCCTTTCTTGAGCAACATAAGGACTCCTAGATAAGCCACAAGCATCAAGGTTAAATTTCCCTGCACTTCCCCTGCAGCTGCTTGAGACACCAGTTCCCCGTTTATTTGGACACTTTTTCCCACGGACACTTTATTTTGTATATTTCTGTTAATAAAAAGCCTCTCCGAGGCCTGGCGCCACACCCACTGTGTCTGTCGTTGGCTCCTCCCACCACAGCATGCAAAAACTTCAACCTATTCCTTGATGTGTTTCAGCAGATGTTAGGAGGGCTCTTTCGCCCAGGCTCAAAGGAAGACGACCGCCTGAAACACTGCTGGCCTCAAATTAGAGTCCTGGAATGAAGGACATACGGCCTGAGTCCCATCCTCTCCACGCATTTTGTCATGGAAAATTGCCTGCTCTACTGTGTCGCCCAGCGGTGGAGGAGAAAAAGTTACCCCTCTGCAAGAGCGGAGACTTAGCCCTGCGTAAGGCCATGTCAAAGTCCATTGCTCACAAGCTGTTCCTGCTGTTTAACCGAGTCGGCATCCCCAGGAGATCCTGACCGATCAGAAACCCCTTCATGTCGGCTAATGGCTGACCTCTGCTGGCTGCTGGGGTGAAGCAGCTCTGGACAACTGTCTACCACCCACAAATCGATGAACTGGTTGAACGATTCAACAAAACCCTCAAACAGATGCTGAGATGTGTAGCGGCCAAGGATTAGGTGGAACGTGCGTGAGATGAGGACTGAATCGACCTGGTCATGCCATTAGTCCGGGACCACCTGAGCAAAGCCCAGCAAGCCCAATAGCGCCACTACAATCGGTCCGCCCAACCACGGGACTTCCAACCTAGAGAACGGGTCATGGTCCTCGTCCTGACTGTGGCATGCACATTCCTCGCCACCTGGCAGAGCCCCTACACTGTCATTGAGCAGGTTGGCCCCGTCTTCTACCATTTTACAACAGCCAGGCCACCAAGGGCTAACCAAATTTACTACATCATCCTGCTGAAGGGTTGGGTCGGGACTGAGGACACCAGGTTACTGCGCTCACCACCTCTGATCCCATGGTTGTGGACATCAACCCACAGCTGTTGGCTGCCCAGAAGAGGGAACTCCAGCACTTGATCGGTCAGTTCTCTGATGTGTTCTCTCCTCACCCTGGGCGAATCAACGTCGTCAAGCACGAGATCTGGATGGCTCCATGAGTCACCGTCCGGCAGCGGCTTTACCGTGTCCCTGAGGCACATCGGCACCTGAATGAGGTCTCCGAGTTTGGCGGCTACCCCATGCATGGGCGAGCTGCTCGACTGCCTGGGAAGGACCGGTACATCTTGACCCTGGACCTCACGAGCTACTGGCAAGTCCCCTGTCTGAATCCATGAACCACTGGCCACTGGCAATGCCGGACCCTTCCTTGGCCCTCCAAGGGCACTCACTACTTTCCAGAGGATGATGTACATTGTGCTACGGCCCCACCAGTCCTATGCTGCAGCCCACCTGGACGATGTAGTCGTTCACTCAGAGACCTGGAAAGACCACCTTGAGTGTCTGTGAATGGTGCTGTCAGAGCTGCAGGGTTAGAGGCACGCCGACAACCCTCTCAAATGCCACCAAGTACCTAGGATTCCAGAGTGGGAAGGGGCCTCATCAGGCCCCAAGAGAAGAAGGTGGAGGCAGCCCAGAAGACCCGAAGCCCCAAACCAAGTCCCAGGTATGAGCTTACATGGGGTTCGCGAGGGTATTACAGATGTTTTATCCCTAACTTCTCCTCTCTGTATAGCTTCCTCCTGACAGACCTGACCAGAAAGGGGCAGCCTGAGAAGATTGTGTGGACCCCAGCTGCCAAGGAGGCGTTCCAGCGGTGAAGAAAGCTCTGACCTCTGAGCTGGTCCTCCGAGCCCCATATTTCAGCTGCCCCTTCCTGTTGCAGACAGGTGCCTCTGACATGGGACTTGGAGCTGTGTTGCCACAGGTCCAGGAAGGTTTGGTGATCCTGTTCTTTATATCAGCAGGAAGTTGACCTCAGCCAAGAGAAACTACGCCGCCATGGAGAAGGAAGCCCTGTCCGTCAAGTGGGCAGTGCGGTACTGGAGCTGTGGTACTACCACGCTCTCCTTCAGTGGATGGCCAGAGCCAAGAACACCAACCCCAGGGTCCCTCCAGGACTTCCACTTTACTGTGCGTCACCGAGCTGGAGCGACAACGCCAACACTGACGGCCTCTCTCGGATCTGGACAGCTTTTGCAGGTCAGTTGAGGATCACTCCCCACTCACCCCTATATCTCCTCTACTCTCTTATATCATTGCAGGACCAGGACGACGCTTGGGGAGTGTGATGAGCGTCCCAGGCTAGTCACCGTTGCCCTGGCAACCAACGCTGCGCCAGAAGTAACAGCAGACTCAAAATTGTTGAATTCAGATTAATTTAGAATTGTAGACATCATCTGTGTGACTTCTGCTAACAGCAAGTTGTAGAGATGAATTTTGCTAATCAATAATCTTCTAAATTCAGAAAAATGTGTGCATGTGATTTTCTCCTAGCACCACAAACCTTCCCTGTATCTACAGGCACATCAGTTACTGATTGGATGACTACATCTATTTCAAAGAATGCTTGCAAGTCAGGATAATTGTTATCAGGCTGACTAACTTCCACGTCAGCTTTTACTGAAGCTTTGTTGCAGTTCTAGCACAGAGCCCTTTGTTTTATTTCTCTAGTTATGCTGAGACTGGTGTGTAGTTAGCACTAAAACAGATTCTCTGTGGCAGTAGACAACGCCTTTCACATTGTTTCATACACTTACATGCTCCTACTACATTTTACACTCATCTGCAGACTAAGTCTTGTCTGGATGGATCTCATAGTTAGTCCTTGTCTAACTTTCTCAGTGATTATTAGGTTTATTTGCACTCCTAACAGTGATTTAAATTCGCTATCTGACCACGAAGGATTATAAGAGCACCTTTTTCAGTTGTAGGAATCAGTCAAGCATTCTTCCTGAACATTATTTAAGTTTGTTTATTACAACACAATCAAAACACTAAAACTTCTCTGATCAACAGAGGGTATACAGATCAACCATTGTTAACCTTCCTGGCAAAGCAGAGGAAAACACAAACAGAATGCCTGAGGCTACGCTTACACAACAGTGATATAGTCAAAAACTAAAAAGTTTGTTCATATACACAACAGCTTTTGTTAAAATGATTCACATTTACATATTGTGGCGGGAGCTAACGACAGACACAATGGGTGTGGCGTCAGACCTCGGAGAGGTTTTTTTTTTTTTTATTAACAAAAATATACAAAATAAAGTGTCAGGAAAGAGTGTCCAAAATAAACGGGGAACTGGTGTCCTCGTCGTGCTGCAGGGGATTGCAGGTCAGGTAGTGTTCCAGGAAGGGTCCAGGTAAGGGGCGGAGTCATGTGTGCAGTCTTCGCCAGGACTACGGAGTCCGACAGCTCGCTTCTCAGGAACCTCCTCTGGAACCCGAAGGCCCACCAAGCATTTACTCAGTTAAAATCTACCTTAAGGTAAGATAAGGTGTATGTACCATTCACGCTTCCTCTTGGCCCTTTCTAGACTCTGTCCACAACTCTTCGGGATCGAGGCATAAAGGTAGTTACCGAACCCTATCACTCCTCCAAAATCACCTCTGTTGGCCCGCATGGTCGGGATGTCGGCCGTTATGTCAAGCGATGTTCAGTCGCGCCATCAGTTCCACTCCCGTCGTCTACGGAAGGAAAGCTCCTACCATTACCCATTCCACGCCAACCCAATTAGTAAGCATTGACTTCGCCACTGATCTCTGCTAGACCGTTTTTCCAAATCCGTTTTTCCTCTCCGCAGCTTGCCCACAGCCATGGAGACGGCAGAAGCTCTATTCCTGGCGTGTTCCGACATTTCCGTCTCCCGAAGACATAGTATCAGACTGGGGACTAAATTCACCTCCAGGGTCTGGAAAAGTTTCTTCCGCCTCCGAAGTCTCAGTTAGTCTGTCCTCCGGCTAGCACCCGCAGAACAATGGCCAGATTGAATGCAAAATTCAGGAAATCGGCCAATATCTCTCTGCCTACTGCCACCAACGCCAGGATAGCTGGAGCCAGTATCTACTCTGGGCAGAATATGCACAAAACTCCATTTCAATGTGTCCTAGGTTTCCAGCCGCCTCTGTTCCCCTGGTCCGGTGATCAAGCAGAAGTCCCAGCGGTAGACTACTGGTTCTGGGAGAGTAAGAGGTATGGGACTCAGCTCACGTCCATCTCCAGCAGGCAGTCTGGAGACATCAATGCCAGGCGGACACCAGGGATCAGGTCTGGGTGTCTACAAAAGACATGCGTCTCCGGCTGCCCTGTTGGAAGCTGAGTACCTGGTATATCAGTCCTTCACCATCATCCGTCGAATCAATGATGTCACCTTCAACTTCACAGATAACGAATTTGCTCATCCTTTCACGTAGCCCTGCTCAAACCTTTCACTAACCCTCTTCTCCCTCCTGGAATAACCTGTCCCTGAGGTTTCTCTAGAAAGGAAAAACTGTTACTTACCTCATTGCCATTATTGTTGAACGATCTCTTTGTATGTTTGATCATCTGGCTGTACACCACTTCCTGAGTTGTTTAATTTTAATTTACCTTGGATTTCATCTAGTGTCTGTTTCCTAGACCAGATTAAGATTAAGAGTTCCTCAATTTTTTGGCTTCACAGGAATTCATTTCATCAGGAAATACATTTGCTTCTTATAATGACAATACAAAGAAGAACTGATGTGTTAAAATAAATAAATAATATATATAAGAAAATTATGTTTCTCTTGTACTGGCAAGATCTTTGATTGTGTTTTTTTTTTTTTTTTTTTTTTGTTTTGTTTTTTAAGATGTGCAAAAGCCAGTTTAAAATAAACTCTTTATTCATCTTTTAAATTAATGCAAAGACAATTTTAGCTACTGGTTTTGCCTTGTATTGAAACAATATATTATAATTTCCTTGGTGTCACTGTCATTTGAATACTTTAAATGGCATTTGTATATTACAACCATTAAGCATTAACTGCCATTACTACGTGAAGGTTAAAATAAATAAAAACTAAAACGCACATGGACTTTTTTATTCGTTTTTATTTAAAAAAAAAAAACATGCACAAGATATTCCATAAAATATTTTATAACAAGTTTAAAGTTTTGTGGTTGAATATACTGTCCATTCAACTGACAAGTCAGACATTTAGAGTTTCAAATGCTTTTTGCAAAGGCAGTTTTGCAACAATACCACTCAATGTAGACAAACTGCCTAAGTTTGATCTGGTTTGTGAAAAGAAAAAAGCAGATATTAATACATACAAATATGAGACATATTGTATTTGCCAGTGCATGTCAGATAAAAAATTTTAAACTATAAACTGCTCAGCAACCTTACACTGTAAAACAAAGAACATTACAGTGCATTTACATATGCCAAGCTAAAGTTTTATGTACACTAAGTACACAGTATAAAATATGTAGGTTATCATTCATTTGTGTTGCCATTTAAATATACACTTCACATTTGTTTAAAGATAGAGTGGACAGAACTTGTTCCTCAGGTTCCACCTGTTTTAAGTGTAATCTATGACATTCCTTTTAATAATGGCTTCCTTTATCTTTTTGTTTTACTCCATACATGATTGGATTTATAATAGGGGACAAAATAAGAATATATAAAGAGAATACAACACGAACAGTGTAAGGCACATGGCGCATATTAAATCGACTTTGGAACAATTCAAAAGCAACTACCGATTGCAAAATTTAGTAATGCTACTAGATGTGGGACACATGTGCTGAATTTGACACTACCTGCTTTTGACAACTTTAAGCAGATAAAGATGATCCTTACATAAGTATAGAAAATGATGACAACTAGTAAGATAGTAAGGGACATCATAACAACTCCATATATACTATTACTTAAAGTGTCAGAGCATGCTAGCTTCACAACAGAAAAGTTGTCACAGTAGACTTTTTCAATAATTGCTCCACAAATGTTAAGATTAGCTGTAATTGAAATAGTGATAGTCGATCGCACAAATGGCAAAAACCAAGAAACTGCCACACCTATCACCACTTTTGTTGGCGTGACTATTTTTAAGTATTCTAAAGGACAGCATATAGATATATATCGATCATAAGCCATAACTGTTAAGTTTGTTAGGTCACAACCACCATAAGTAAAAATATTAAAGATTTGCACAAGACAAAGAAAGCCATGTTATCTGATAATTCTCAGTCAGAATTTTAGTCAAAACAAAAGTGTAACAGCAGATCCACCATATAAATTAATACATGCCAAATTGCAAATAAAGATATACATGGGCTTATGTAGCCCTCTTTCAACGCATATTATATAGATGAGTACACTGTTAGAAATTATCATGACTGGGTACAGTAAAGATAGCACAACCACAAAAATATATCTCTGATCATATATTCCTCTGTATCCATCTAGTATGAAAGAAATATTTTCATGACAGCTTGATTTCCTAAATGGAGAAAAAAGCACATACAATGAGTTAATTAAAAAGTTGCCTGTCCTTTTCAGCATGATCAAAACGGATTTGTAAGAAACTAAAACATTTTGCTCTTTGCACAAAATGATAACTTGAATGCTAATACAACAAAATGCATACAATAAATATATACAATAAAATATGTACTCAAAATAAGATAGATAGATAGATAGATAGATAGATAGATAGATAGATAGATAGATAGATAGATAGATAGATAGTTTTCTGTACCCTGTAAATTTTATGTATTAGTTTGTCTTTGTTCTGTGTATTATAGAATGACTGTGTACAAGAAACAGCTCTATTTAAATTAGGTGACTGAAAAAATGCAAATTCGTGATGCTTATTTCATGAAAAAGGATGTGCCTTTCTATCCTGTAAAGTCTCAAAATGTGTCATCCTAGTTAATTTAGTTTGCATCATAAAATCGCCTGCCCTCCTCATCAACCTGTACCAAGGGAAACAGGCACTGGCAAAAGTGTTTTAGGTTTTGCTGAATGTTATGAGTAAAGGGCAAAAACACATTTGCAATTAATTAAAAATAGCAAAAGCTGAAATAACCTTCTAAGTTTTCTAAGTTTTCCTATTTGCAGTATAGGAATGAAAATGTTATGTCGTCTCTTGTTCTTGTGCACTAAATATTTCAAGGTTTCAGCTGCTGTTATTAGATAAGAGATGATAGCGAAGTGTACATTCCAGTAGGGCATTTGCTGTAATATTATTTTATTATTCTAATATTATTTATCTAAAGTAAAGTGGATCAAAAGATAATCAGAGTTGTCCTTAGCCAAGAATACGTTTTGGTTTTAAGTTTTAGGAGAACTTTCATGAAAAGTTTTGAGCCACTGCAAATGTTGACTAGTGTAGTTAGTTAATAAATGAATGCCAATCACCAGAAGACATACTTTAAATACACTTGACACTAATTCAAAGCTAATTTGCTGTATTGATTGTATTTCTAACTATAAGAAGTCTGGAATAAATTAGTTGGAACAGCCACGTCAACATTCCTTGTGTCTGTGTCCTGTATTATAAATGCAGATGTTTCACCAGCAAAACATAATTCGTTGCAGTTAGATTTTTTCCATGACCTTTTAATTTTTTTTTCATTGACAGTCTGCTCTATATAAAACATCTCATCAGTAAAGAAGGTTTTTTTTATTTATTTATTAATTGCCTAATATACGTATGGAATACATTAGTGAGGAAAACATACAGTATACAATTTTCTGCAATTAGTTTTTCTGAACAGCAAACAAATAATATGGAAAATGGTACAAATTTTACATCCATCAGGCTGACTGGATATCTTAATTTGGAATTCAAGATGAAGTACTTCTTGTTTGCTGTGATAACGGTTCTGTACTCAACAATCCTGTTTGCCAATAGCTTTCTGATTGGTGTCATCTGTTCAGCAAAAGCCCTTCATAAACCAATGTATGTTTTTCTCTGTAGTCTGTTTGTTAATGAATTGTATGGCAGCACAGCTTTATTTCCTTCCCTTCAAGTTAATCTTATTTGGAATAGCAATGAAATTTCTTTCATTTATTGTTACCTGCAAATATTTTGCTTGTATACATATGCAATGATTGAATTTTGTAATTTAGCAGTTATGTCTTTTGATAGATATGTGTCGATCTGTTATCCATTGCAGTATAACAGAATCATGACCCCTTTTAGGGTGGGTGTGTTAATTGTATTGGTGTGGTCGTACTGCTTTGTTCAATTTTTTTATTCTTTTATGTTTTAATTTTAAATTGCAACTCTGTGGAAACATTATTGAAAAGTATGGTGCGACAATTATTTGCTCGTGAAACTTGCTTGTTCGAAACCTCTTTGAATAACACTTATGGCATTTATGTTAATGTGATGACAGCATTGATCCCACTGATGCTAATCATTTATTCATATACAAGAATTCTAAAAATATGTTTGAGTTCTACTAAAGCTAGCTAAACAGAAGGCTCTAAGCACCTGTGCACCACACATCATATCTCTTTTAAACTTTTCTTTGGGCTGCTTTTTTGAAACAATCCAAAGCAGGTTTGATAATATCAGAATGCCAGCTTTGTTACGTGTAATCGTTTCAGTCTATTTCTTGATGTGTCAGCCAGTGCTTAACCCTATTCTGTATGGAATGAGACTTAAAAATATCAGGCAAGTGTGTAAAAAATATAGTTGCATCAAAAGTAGGTATTACATAAACAAAACTGTTTGAAGAAATGTCATTGTGGCATTTCAGTGTATTGTGAATTGTATCAATATGGACAATTAAATATGTATATATTCAAGCATATTACACTCAGATAAGTCATTCAGTAATTTACCTTTTACATGAATCTATTTTACTATGATTCTGCTTTGTCTGTCATTCAATTATTTAACTAAACGTTCAAAATTTAATATTTAGGAATAGTTACATTTAATATTTTACATCAGTGACACTCACAAGAAGAGTTTGCATGTTCTCAGCATGTGTGGGCTTTTTCAGGTGCTCAGGTTTCCACCACAATCCAAAAATTTGTAGCAGAGGTAAATTAGACTCTGTACCTTAAAAGTCTATATGAACAATTTTGAAAAATTTGTGTAACTTGGAAAGTATTTGTAATTTGGAAAATATTTCTTGGCTGATGTTTCTTCTTCTGAACGTATTTTCATTATTTATTATTCATATATTTACGTTTTTCATTATTTGTTCTTTTTCTGTTTTATTTAATGTTACTTGCCATGATTTTGTCATTTTTTTAATTAAACATACTAATAATTTATGAGTACAAATTAAGTCTACACTTTCTTCAGATATCAAACGTTAAATTTTATTTGATTAACTTTATTTTCAGTGAAGTGCCAGACTGTGTCAGTAAGAACTTGGTCCTTTGTTCACTTTATTTGACCACAAATTTGTTTACAAACAAGCCACAATTCAAAGATTATACAGTGTCGAATGTATTCTTCTTCCATTCAGCCTTTGTCACCCTGCACATGCACAACATGTATGGGGACAACATTGGTGTAATGACTCCATCATATCCATTTTTTTTTCATTGGAGAAATATATACACAACACAGATTGTATTACAAAATCAGATGCTCATGCACAAAACCTGCATTTCAAATTACACAGACATACTGACTTTGTCTCAGTCTCAGGAGCCTGCATTTCCAAATTGGGTTTGTTACCCTGGGTCATCTCTAGTCAGTGGGGATTTGTGGGGTTGTATGGGATTTGACCATACATTAATGTAGGTAGTAGCTGGCACATATCAAATCCATTAAACAGCCGGAAGAATATTGAGATATAGGCCAGATAATTGCTTTCCACAAATGGTGATATCTTTGGGCCTCCAGTACATAAGTCAGTTCCAGTTGTGGCTTAGTGCCCCGGTGCCGACTGCACCAGCTGTAAGAAAGTTACAACTTAGCCTAGTTTTGATGTGTCGATGGGCACTAAGTTACAACTTGAGTGTAACTCTATGTATAAACCAAATATATACAAAGCATCTGTTCATGTCTGACAGAGGCAATCATACCAATATGCTCTTCTTTTACCTGACCACATTCAGTGCTTTAGGCATATTCGATGCTGCAGACATTTACACATTTACACATGTTAAGAGAGAGAACAATAAGTGGATAAAGGTACAAAGTACTTGTACTTTGAAAACGTCACTGTTCGGCTTCTCCAGTGTAGATTCAGTGTCAGAATCGCAACTCGCTCCTTTAAGACAGACCCACCATTGGTTCCCATTATACTCCTCCCTTCACCATAAATATAAAAATAAATGCATTATATTGCCAGGTATTGTGGTGGCCAGGAAGAGTAACGGTCCCCCCACAAGGCAGCCTGAGCACTTTCAGCACCATGGAGAACCCCACAAGAAAGGGGTCACCAGGTAATCAGGACCAAGGATAGCTTCCCACAGGTGTTCATCCTTACTTCAATAATAGGAGCCTCAGGTGCAGACTGTTGGGCACGATCAGAAACCACCACATAAAAGAATGGAGAAGCCTCAGTAAGGGGAGACAAGGAAAGAGGAGCAGAGGCGGAATGCTGGAACCCCTGAACCACAGAAGTACAGGGTGGCCGTGAGTAGCCTAGACACCTTCCACTAACTACCTTTCTTCTGCCTTCCCCTCAGGGAAATTGAGGGGCTGCCAAGAGACCAGCTCTGCAAAGAAGGAACAGCTTTAGTTATAGTTTTCTTCCAACCCCTCTCCCCTCACCCCTATTACAAAATAAAGAAATCTGAGTTCTGTTCCACCTAAACCTGCCTGCTGTATTTCCTGGAGTGGACAACCTGAGCTAGTCACACCAATTTGGTGGTCAGGGGCTTACATATGTGGGAGAATGCGGCATAGAGAGAAGCCCGACTTAAAAAAAAAAAAAAAAATGGAAGAGGCCCTGACTGCCATTCTGCAGGCCCAAACCACCCTGAATGCAGTCGTCACAGAGCTCTGTCGAAGGACTGAGGCCCAGGCAGGAGGCCTCAAGATTATCTAACCAAGATGACTGAGGATGATGACATGGAAACCTACTTTGTCCTCTTTGAGAGAACCGCTCAGCGAGAGAGATGGCCAAGGAGGAAGTGGGCAAATTTAATTCTTCCTTTTCTGACCGGAGAGGCACAGAAGGCCTGTCGGGGATCTCACTGTCCATGAAGCCGCCAGTTATGAACTGGTCAAGAGAGTGGTTCTCGCCCAATATGGACTTAGCCTACCTGCCAAACCACAGCGAAGTTCATAGCTGGGGATACCAGGTTATCCTCCCAGCCCGGCTCAGGTAGCCACATTGGCTCGAATGGTGAGGGAGCTGGCTGGAAGAAGGGACGGGCCATCCTCCATAGAGAGGGTAGTGATTGACCGCCATGCGTGTGCAGCCTGCCAGCAGATGCCAAGAGGTATGTGGCTCAACAGGGACCGCAAATTGTAGAGGCGCTAATTGCTCTCCTGGAGAACCACCAGGTGACCGTGAGCTTACTGAGGCCTGAGGAGAATAAAGCTGCCTCCTGGAGATCACAACAGAGAGTACCCTAAGAAGTCCCGTGAGATAACTCAAGCAAAAGCCCTAAGGACTCAAGGCAGGAGGAAGGATGAGAGGCCTCTGCGAAGTCTGGTTACTGGCGGTGTTTTACATGTAGAAGGGAGGGACACTTGGCCCGGGATTGCCTAGGCAGAGAACAGGCCCACAGCAAGCACCACAGACTCTTCAAGACGCCAGTGCCATTTCCTCACCACCTGCTGGGCCCACGAAGGGGCAGCTGCCCTAAGTTCCTGTCAAGATTGGAGGCCAAGACACTGAAGCCCTTGTTGACTCTGGAAGCATGGTGACCTTAGTCCGGCCGGAATTTGCAGGGTCACTCGTGGGAAGAGAGATCTCTGTATCCTGTATTCATGGTGACACTAGAACCTACCCCATGGCAGAAATAAGCATAGTTACACCCCAGGGCCGGTTCCAAGTACGAGCAGGGGTGGTGGAGCGCTTGCCCGTCCCAGTCTTGGTTGGCAGAGACTGTCAGGCATTTGCCGCCTACTGAACAGGCCGAGCTGCAGATGAGAGGAGACCTCCACAACCCCAAAGCGCGTTCGTCTAGACACAACCCCTGCTCAAACCCTGAAGAGACTACTGATGCAGGAACAACCAGCCCAGAAGAAGATAGAGGGCATGTTAATTCCAATTCCACTGCCACGGCCTCAGAAGGCCCAGGAGGAGTCCAGGTACGTCAAGAGCTAGACTCCATGAAGTATTTTCTGAATTTCCCCAGCAGAGACCTTCTGGGGAAAAACGTGGACGGTTTGGCACTGCCCGGCTGCAAGATCCTGTACTGACCCAGGCCTGGAAGAATGCGCAAATAGTTGAGGGTCAACTACAAGAGGGGGGTTAGTAGGTTGGTTTTTCCACATTTTATAATAAAAAATGGATTGTTATATAGAGTGGATCAGCGAAGATGGGAAACGTGTGAACAACTGTTGGTACCCAAAGCATATATCTCCAAGGTGCTGTATTTGGCACACACTCACCTGTTGGGAGGTCACTTGGGCTCGGAGAAGACCTACGAGCGCATCCTCACACGGTTCTATTGGCCGGGCATCAAGAAGGCAGTAGAGGATTATTGTCGCCGCTTGTATACCGTCGGAAGGGGAAACGTGAAACCACAATCCAAGAAGGTTGACTCTATACTTTCCTGGCCCCAGCCCCGAACCAAGAAGCAAGTAAGGACCTTCCTTGGGCTTGTCAGCTACTACCGACCCTTTATTCCAAGTTTTGCCACAAAAGCGGCCCAATTAACTGAGCGGACCCGCAAGTGCCACCCAAACCAGGTAAACTGGACTAAGGAAGCAGAGCAAGCTTTCATCGACCTAAAGCAGGCTCTCTGTGGTGAACCCATCCTGCAAGCCCCAGATTTTAATAAACCCTTTATCCTACAAACAGATGCCTCTGAAGTTGGAGTGGGAGCAGTGCTGTCCCAGCTACAAAATGGTATGGAACACCCTGTCATGTATATCAGCCGTAAGCTACTACCAAATGAGAGAAACTATGCAACCATAGAAAAAGAGTGTCTTGCGATAAAATGGGCTGTTGAGAAATTAAGATATTACTTGTTGGGGTGAAAGTTTCTTTTAGTTACTGATCATGCCCCGCTCAAATGGATGTCTCAAAACAGGGGAAAAATGCACGAGTCACTCGTTGGTTTCTTCAGTTGCAACCTGAGCTAGTCACACCAATTTGGTGGTCAGGGGCTTACAGTATGATGACTAATACCTTTTTAGAATTTGTTTTATATGTTTGTGTTAGTTTGCCTTCTTTATTTTAGTTTGTTTACTGCTGATCCGTTGTGTAAATGTATGAAATTTCACTAATTGGTAAAATATTACTGGCTGGCAAAATAAAAGTTAATCTTCAATCAATCAATCATTTTTCATTTATATAGTGCTTTTAACAACACAGGTTGCATCAAAGCACTGAACAGTATAAAGTAGAAGAATACAATGACAGGGATGTATAATGACGAGATTGAACAATTTGTTAGTAAATGCAGAGACAGTCTCTGTAATCAATTCGACGATAATCACTAGAAGTTAAGTGTCCCCAACAAAGCAAGCCAGAGGCGACAGTGGCAAGGAATCAAAACCCCATCCATACAGAATGGAGAAAAAAAAAAAGCTCGGGAGAAACCAGACTCAGTTCTCAGGCCAGTTCCTTTCAGTCGGTCACTTCCGAGTCACGTCGGATGACCGACAAATTGGGATCTCGCCTGAGAAACCAATCTACTTCGAGTGTATCTAAACGAGCCAATTGAAGATTGGCATGCGCGCATCGCATCCAGCTGCCGCTGATCACAGCACGAGTATAAATAAGCAGCGGTGCAGCGCATATTCAGCTTTTTCGCCGGAGCCGAAGCGTGACTGTTCTGCTCCAAAGACGATCTGAGTGTTGGAGTACGGCGTTTCAGCCGGAGGTCGCGTTTTCCTGCGTCCGAGTGGATTGCCACAATCAGGCTGCACTACCCCCTGTTTGTGTGTAAAACGGCTATCCCCTGTTGCCTCAGCACTAAAAGAGCATTCGCATGGTGCGTCTTTTTTAAAGACGGGCGTTACGCCTGGTAAACTCAACGCGCGCCTTGTAAGATAGCGTGGGTCTTGCTTCAGACGACGCACACCCGTGTGTTTCTGGATGCGGTTGTTACCTGGTGTTAGGTGATGGCCACAATCGCTGCCTCGTGTGCCTGGGCTAAGCAAGCTGAGGTGGCGGTTGTGGATGAATCATTTCCTTTCGGGGGAGGTGATCATCTCAGTGATGGGAAGGCTCTGTCACCTTGAAAAAAAGGGGGCGGAGCTTGTGTTTGCTCGACTTGGTTCTCATCCTGGCTGCAGACAGGTGGGCTCCATTTCGTTGTGACACAAAGCTTAAACTCTGCAACCAGTGGAGCTGCAAAAGGGACAGTCTGGACCCTCACGTGGGGTATCAGCTGTACCCTCTTGGGCTCCCCCTGATGATCAGAAGTCAATCGCTGCATCGGAAGGTGAGCCAGACATTTCTGGAAGTGAAGATCCGGTTTGCTCTGCGCATACCAGGCGTTGACTGTACTGAATTCAGATCTAGAAATGGTGGCTATGCTTGCCCAGGCCGCCGAGGTGATCGGGATCTTGTGGAAACCTCCACTGCTTCCCGGGCTCCCGAGGCTGGATGATTGGTATTTAAGGGTGGCTCGCGCTGGTTCTCAGGGCCCCACCCTGGTACCTTTCTTCCCGGAAGTGCATGAGGAGCTTCCTGGGATGTGGAAGACACCTTTCACTGCCAGAAACTGCCCCAGTGGCTGCTCCTCCTTCACCACCCTTGACAGCGGCACAGCCAGGGGGTATACGGTGATTTCCTTGTTAATTTAGTTGCATCATAAAATCATCTGCCCTCCTCATCAACCCGTACCAAGGAATACGTGAAACGTGAAAAAGTGTTTTAGGTTTTGCTGAATGTTTTGAGTAAAGGGCAAAAACACATTTGCAATTAATTACAAATAGCAAAAAGCTGAAATAACCTCCTAATTTTTCCAAGTTTTCCTATTTGCAGTATAGGAATGAAAATGTTATGTTGTCTCTTGTTCTTGTGCACTAAATATTGCAAGGTTTCAGCTGCTGTTATTAGATAAGAGATGATAGCGAAGGTGTACAATCCAGTAGGGCATTTTCCTGTAATATTATTTATCTAAAGTAAAGTGGATGAAGAAGATAATCAGAGTTGTCCTTCGACAAGAATTCATGAAAAGTTTTGGTCCACTGCAAATTGACTACACTGTTAAAAAAAAAAATCCGTAAATATACAGTAAAAACGTTTGTTTTTAGTTGATGGAATTCTCTGTATTTTTAGTTTACAGGTGTTTTTCTGTAACTTTCAATGATGCATTGCATTGTGGGTGCAAGATCCTTGCGGCGTGAACGGTGTGAGAAACAAACGCCATTAATACAGATTTAATTGGTATTTGTGGAGATAATGTGAATATATGTGACTGTGCCCTTATATTTCAGTGATTTATTTAATTTATTGTGGGTGCAAGAAATGTCTGGCGCGAATCGCGTGCGGGAGAAGGAAACGTCATCAACACACGGATTACTTCACCCAGAGAAGGATTAACGACCCTGAGGTAAAATATTAAGAACACTTGCTTTTTCAATAAAATATTGCCTGTTTTTGCTCTATTTCGCCATCAGAAAACATTACAAACCCAGGCACAGCACTGTTTTCCTTCCTGAATGAATCAACAGTTTAAATGAATCGGTTCAGTCGTTATGACTCGCTTATTAACGTGACTTACTGCCACCTACAGACGGATTAATTTTTTATTTTATATGAAAACATGTATGCATAAAATTAGGCCCTTATAAATATGCAGTTTTAAGTATGTAAAAGCTGATAGAGCACTAAAAATATTGCTTCAGAATAAATTTACACCACCAAAAATCTAGGTGATTTCTATCTTCCTAATCTACCTTGTCTGCGTGTTAATCTTTCTGTGTCATTCATTTCTTTACTGAAGTTAAACTAGTATTCATTTCTTTCAGAATAAATCCTGGTCAAAGGCTGAGATGAAGGGAACAAAATATCAAAATCTTCCAAGACCGCCGAAATTCCTGAAAAAAGCTGCATTCATTTCTGATTTATTTTTTATTTTTTTCTTTTGATTTGACTTGGTCACTTTACTGTTTTGCTTTGGAGCTCAACTTTTGGACAGTGCAGCACTAATATTGCACACACAAATACTGTTTAAAAACAAACAAACAAAACCTTTAGCAGGCATTTTCTGCACATTTCTGCAGTGCTTGTATGTATGTATGCATGTAGGTGTGATTTATTTAGCTGCAGCTTTGTTTTTATTCCTGTTTATTCCCTTTGTGTTTTTCTTTTAATTATTTTGACTTGGTTTCTTTTATTTTACTAATGGAGCTAATTGTTTTGACAGTGCATCACTAATATTGTACACAATGCTATTTAGGACATTGTTTTAATGTTGCTAGTATGCGTTATTAGTTGGTGTTTTTGAAAATTATTTTGCAGTATTACAGTTTTGTGCTCATATTTTCATATGTAATGCAAAAGCTATTGCATACATTGTTTGGTTTGTGTACACATCTCTCATTCATTGGACCATGTTTATTATATATTGTTTGTTTTTAGTATAAATAAAATTAAATATCGTAGCATAACTAGTGATTATATAGAGAGCAATACAGATTTAGTTAATGCTACAGAATAAACCGTATGCCAAAGTTTCATAATTTGCTATATAACCATTAACGGAAATAGTTTAATGGTACGGAGAATGCACTGTAAATTTACGGAATTTTCCATTTTTAAATTTAAATTCAGCAATTTCTGTTTTTTTTTTACGGAATTTTTTTTACAGTGTAGTGTAGATAGTTAATAAATGAATGCCAGGTCACCAGAAAACATAATTTATTTACACTTGACCCTAATTCAAGCTAATTTGCTGTATTGATTGTATTTCTAACTATAAGAAGTCTGGAATAAATTAGAAAATACAGCCACGTCAGCATTCCCTTGTGTCTGTGTCCTGTATTATAAATGCAGATGTTTCACCAGCAAAACACAATTTGTTGTAGGTTGATTTTTTTTCCATGACCTTTTAATTTTTTTTCCATTGACAGTCTGCTCTATATAAAACATCTCATCAGTAAAGGTTTTTTTTTTTTTTATTAATTGCCTAAAAGACGCATGGAATACATTAGTGAGGAAAACATACAGTATACAATTTTTCTGCAATCTGTTTTTCTGAACAGCAAGCAAATAATATGGAAAAATGGTACAAATTTTACATCCATCAGGCTGACTGGATATCTTAATTTGGAACTCAAGATGAAGTACTTCTTGTTTGCTGTGATAACGGTTCTGTACTCAACAATCCTGTTTGCCAATAGCTTTCTGATTGGTGTCATCTGTTCAGCAAAAGCCCTTCATAAACCAATGTATGTTTTTCTCTGTAGTCTGTTTGTTAATGAATTGTATGGCAGCACAGCTTTATTTCCTTCCCTTCAAGTTAATCTTATTTGGAATAGCAATGAAATTTCTCTCATTTATTGTTACCTGCAGATATTTTGCTTGTATACATATGAAATGATAGAATTTTGTAATTTAGCAGTTATGTCTTTTGATAGATATGTGTCGATCTGTTATCCATTGCAGTATAACAGAATCATGACCCCTTTTAGGGTGGGTGTGTTAATTGTATTGGTGTGGTCGTACTGCTTTGTTCAATTTTTTCATTCTTTTATGTTTTAATTTTAAATTGCAACTCTGTGGAAACATTATTGAAAAAGTATGGTGCGACAATTATATGCTTGTGAAACTTGCTTGTTCGAAAACCACTTTGAATAACACTTACGGCCTTTATGTTATCGTGATGACAGCATTGATCCCACTGATGCTAATCATTTATTCATATACAAGAATTCTAAAAATATGTTTGAGTTCTACTAAAGAAGCTAAACAGAAGGCTCTAAGCACCTGTGCACCACACACATCATATCTCTTTTAAACTTTTCTTTGGGCTGCTTTTGAAACAATCCAAAGCAGGTTTGATAACATCAGAATGCCAGCTTTGTTACGTGTAATCGTTTCAGTCTATTTCTTGATGTGTCAGCCAGTGCTTAACCCTATTCTGTATGGAATGAGACTTAAAAATATCAGGCAAGTGTGTAAAAATCTAGTTGCATCAAAAGTAGGTATTACATAAACAAAACTGTTTGAAGAAATGTCATTGTGGCATTTCAGTGTATTGTGAATTGTATCAATATGGACAATTAAATATGTATATATTCAAGCATATTATACTCAGATAAGTCATACAGTAATTTACCTTTTACATGAATCTATTTTACTATGATTCTGCTTTGTCTGTCATTCAATTATTTAACTAAACGTTCAAAATTTAATATTTAGGAATAGTTACATTTAATATTTTACATCATTGACACTCACAAGAAGAGTTTGCATGTTCTCAGCATGTGTGGGCTTTTTCAGGTGCTCAGGTTTCCACCACAATCCAAAAATTTGTAGCAGAGGTAAATTAGACTCTGTACCTTAAAAGTCTATATGAACAATTTTGAAAAATGTTTATTTGTGTAACTTGAAAAGTATTTGTAATTTGGAAAATATTTCTATTTCTTTTTTATGACAACACATTGGCTGATATTTCTTCTTCTGAACATATTTTTTTCATTATTTGTTCTTTTCTATGTTTTATTTAATGTGTTACTTGCCATGATTTTGTCATTTTTTTAAATTAAAAATACTAATAATTTAGGAGTACAAATTAATTCTACACTTTCTTCAGATATCAAACGTTACATTTTATTTAATTAATTTATTTTCAGTGAAGTGCCAGACTGTGTTAGTAAGAACTTGGACCTTTGTTCACTTTATTTTACCACAAATTTGTTCACAAACAAGCCACAATTCAAAGATTATACTGTGTCGAATGTATTCTTTTTCAATTCAGCCTTTGTCACCCTGCACATGCACAAAATGTATGGGGACAACATTGGTGTAATGACTCCATCATATCCATTTTTTTTTTTTGATTGAGAAATGTATACACAACACAGATTGTATTACAAAATCAGATGCTCATGCACAAAACCTGCATTTCAAATTACACAGACATACTGACTTTTGTCTCAGTCTCAGGAGCTTGTATTTCCAAATTGGGTTTGTTACTCCTGGGTCATCTCTAGTCAGTGGGGATTTGTGGGGGTTGTATGGGATTTGACCATACATTAATGTAGGCATAGCTGGTACATATGAAATCCATTAAACAGCCGGAAGAATATTGAGCTAGGCCAGATAATTGCTTTCCACAAACATTGATATCTTTGGGCCTCCAGTACATCTGTCACGATTGTGGTTTGACGCAAGGAGCACTCGAGAGAGGTAAAATAAACTTAAACAGATTTAATCTTCTCAATGGGCAAAATACATATAAACAGGCAGGCAGGCAGGCAGGCAGGCAGGACAAAAACCACGTAAGGACATCGATGATCGGACAACGTGAACTCAAAACACACAGGACTAAATACACAAGGAAATTGACTAAATTAACAGGGAGCAGATGAAGACAATTATACAATTAACACGAAGGAAGTAAAGGCAGGGCACACAGAGCACGTGGCATGAGACAAAGTCCAGAGACGTGACATATCGCCCCCTCCCGGAAGGTGCGTCCTCGCACCGAAAAAAACAAAACAAACAGGAGCTTGGGAGGAGGTTCCGGTGGAGGACGGCCCCCAAGAGGGTGTAGGCAGACAGGAGTCCAGGGAGGTGCAGAAGGCGGGAGGAGCCAGGGAGGAGACAGAAGGAGTCCGGAGCAGGAGGAGATCCAGAGCCCAGCCATGATGGTCCACTGTGTAGCCGACGGGGAGGAGCCATGGAGGAGGAGCGGCCATCGACTCCATGGGGCCACTCAACAGAGCAGGTGGATGAAGGAGACTGAGGCGGAGGCTGAGAGCCGAAGAGCCAGGGTGGCGCTGGCGGCGTTGGAGGTCCTAGGCGTCTGCCGCAGGCCGGCGCACCGATGAGGAGAGGGGGCCGGGGACGCGCGGCGAACCAGGCGACAGAGGACTGAGGTGGGCCGGGAGGGAAGGAGAAGCCTGACAGAACCGGAGGGTTGGAGGGACGAGGTGTGAAGCCGAGGAGAGAATCCTGAGGCGACGGATGGACGACGACGCGACCAAGGCGGAGCCGAGGGACGATGGAGCCTAGTGGAGCTGGTGGACCGATGGACCACGGTGGAGAGGAGGGAGCTAGGACGACGGCGATGGAGACCGGCAGACCCGTGGCGAGCTCCAGATGGTGAGCGCAGGGAGCTGCTGGGATCCATTGACGGCATGTGGAGGGAGTGTTACGCCGAGACGCGGGCACAATTAATCTGTTACACAAAGATCTGATACATGGTACACAACAACATCCACAAGTAATTACTATTCCCAAAAATACTGCAATTAAGGGAAAACAAAGAAATAAACATACTCTTCCAGGTACCAAACCATTTTGTGAACACATCATCCAATGGATTATTAATCCCTGAGTGTTCTTTCATCTCCGTTGATAATGTTCTCTCAACCTCTCTAGTGCTCTTGTCACTGAACCATCTGGTGCAGTGTTGTTGGGTATGTATGTGCAGCAAAAATCTCCAAACATCGAACAAACTCCTCTTTTCAGCTAACAGCATATCAAGGGCCATCGTATTCTGCACTGCCATCAATGAAGTGGGTGCTAACTGCTCTGACAGTCCTTCTACTGCGTCTCTTGTAAGATTTGCCAGTCTCATAACATTATAATGCACATAGTTAATTCGATCAACATTCTTGTTTGGTGTAACTGGGAAAATGGCTGAAAATATAGGAAACTTCTCAAATCCTGAGGCTATTTGATCAGACCATTTATACTCATTTGGCACTCCTCTAGATTCCTATCGCATCAATATAAGTTGGGCTATTTCATCTCAGATCAAAGTGTTCTTTTTAAATCTCTTCTTCCTATAATATGTCTTCTTCTTCTTCTTCTTCTAGTTAATGCTGCTCCTGGGTTTACTTCTTTTCTCACTATAGTCTCCCTATCATCAGTGGTGCAGCTAATCTCACCATTGCACAAACTCCTTTTGCGTTCTCACTCACTTTCCCAAACAGTTTTCTGTCACCACAATACCAATAAAACCTGGACCTTGCCCATGGGCCTATAATGGGATATATCTGTAATCTTGGTCATGTTGGTACACCAAGTCACATCAATTTCACCTTTGTTGATAGTAGCTCCTCTCTAGTAAAATTAAAACAGGTATAATTATTCTTTCTACCTCATAAGGTCCTGCTCTTGTCATGTTTGAAATAGGTGGAAAAATGGCTGCTATTGTAGTACAGTTGGTAGGTGTGGCGATTCTAGTTACTCCTAACATACAATTATATCCCCATTTGTCCTCTGGAAATAGTGGAGCTGGTTCAATAAACAATCTGGGTCTTGCACTAGCACATCCAATACAATTTTCCATTTTTTGTTTTTCAGCTGTACTCTCACAATCCAATCTAATCATAGGCTGCTATCACCATAGCCTGTTGCTTTCTCTATTATGTCCTCAGGCCTCATTTTTGTATAGTCCATTTCCAATAACTCCGTTGCCTGCTCATGTTTTCTCTACTATCTCCTCATCTGTCTTATTTGGTTGGAGGTGGATCTATTATGTTGATTTTCATCAGTCCTAGGGAATCTTTACCTGTCAGTTCTACTCCCACTACCAAGTAAAGTACTTTCTGATTGCATCCGTTACATCTACTACTGCCCCTTTTTGGGTATTCCCGTGCAATCTCCTATTGACACAGTGATTGGATTATCCCTGACTGAATAATCTCGCTGTATTTTTATTCTATATTTCAGGCCTGACTTCCAATAATCTTCGGGTCCCAATCCCCAGTATATGCCACTACATTGTCCCAACCTCTGCACCACTTATGACCTAATTCTCCTTTATTATTACAACTATGATCAATTATAGTGTTGACAAATAAACGTCGTACCCTCTCCATGAACAATTTTTTCCCCTGCAGTTAATCACACTGCACAGGTCAAACGTGAATGATGTAGTAGTTCAACTCTATTCCCCATATCGCTTAGGCATTTGTCCCTTTGTATTTAAAACAGTAATAATGTAAAAAATAATTTCAACCTCTAAACACAAAGTAAAAAATAAATAGAAGATTAATTGACAGTTGAACACTTCTATAATGAGATGAAATTAAAACAAACATAAAAACACTTCTACTTGTAAAAATCAATGAAAAACACATCTAGTAATGTATTAAAAATGTGATAAATGTGATACTTATAACATTCAAATAGTATATATGGTAATAGTTATGTCCCACGTCCGTGAACACTTCTTTTTCAGGATCTGTAAGACTCTCTCAAACTTCAGCTTGTCAAGTCTGCACTTCAGCCGGGGAACGGAAACACTTCTTATTATAATAATATTAAGTAATGTGTATTAATGATTATTAATATTGATGTTATTAGTAATACACCAATCTCTCATGTAGGTTAAACTCTTCCTGAAATTGTCATATGTTGGTAATTCAGTAGCAACTTGTTTTGTGATTAGATGGAAAACAGTTCTATCTTTCTTTCTTTGGTCACTGCACACTCGCCCAGGTTTTTATTTTGGATTCTTACTTTGTATGTGTTCCATATCGTTTTTTGAACTGGTTTGCAATACCTGCTCCATATGCACAGTCAGCACTCACACGATGGGCCAAAGGTTCTCCTTGAGGAGATCTGAATAAAATCACCTGTTGTGTGGATAATCTGTAATGCTTGTACTGCTGTTGGTGTGTGCAATGTTTTTGTGTTACCAGTATCAATATCCTCTCTTGGTCCTGACTTGTCAGGGCCAATCTTGTATGTTTAAAATGATCCTCTCAGGTGGGGTCACAGGTTGCACATGAAGACAAGTGATACCAGGTGTCACCTTTGCCAGCTAGGCAAACACAGTGTGAAGTTCTAGCAGTGACTCAGAGAGTAGACCACCCAGGCTCCTTCCACTTTCTCCCAACAGACGAAGCGTATTACCCACTCCACACGGCCGAGGCTGAGCAGTTTGCTCAGCACTGTCAGTGCATGATGCCCTAAACCTAAGTGGAAAAACAGCTAATCAAGGCAGTTAGTTTGTCAAAATGCACTTTATGTGTCAAAGGTTCAATGGGCTTCAAGACACAGAGCCGTTGCTGGTCCAGGAAATGATCGAAGTTCAAAAGGTGTAAAGCCCGTGAACCCTGTTAACAGAAGATCGACAGACATTAGTGCCAGTGCGGCTAAAGCAGACAGCCAGTTAATCTTAAGTTGTTTCACAGATTTTAGTGCAAGCTTGTGTTTGTGGGTTAGATTCATACGCTCGACTTTTCCTTGTGATTGGGGATGGAACACAGCACCAAAATGAATGTGTCAAGCCCAAGGCTGTTTCTACAGTTCTAAGTGCACATTTTTAAATGACTTCATTGTCAGACCTGACTCCATCTTGGAAAACCACAATGGAGCATATAGTGATTTATCAAACATTTTATGACAGCGGTGCTGTCTTCCTTCCCACAGGAAATGCTTCTGGCCATCCAGTGTAGGTGTCTCACCATGACCAACTATGCACTTTTACCATTTACTCTGTCTATCATATCAGTAAATCAGTGACCACTCCATCACCTGCTGTCCACTCAGCCAGTGGAAAAATTACCAGCTGATGGGCGCATTGAAAGCAATATGGTGTGAGACTGTCGCTGTCAAGTCGGGTCAGTCAAGTCAAGTGGCTTTATTGTCATTTCAATCATGATAGCTGTGCAGAACATAGTGAAATTAGACAATGTTTCTTCCAGGACTCTGGTGCTACATGGAGTCACACATACAACACAATACAAAAGAACTGTCTCTTAGCCACATAATTTTGATAGTAGCTCCCCTTCTAGTAAAATTAAAACAGGTATAATTATTCTTTCTTACCTCTATAAGGTCCTGCTCTGGGTCATGTTTTGAAATAGGTGGAAAAAATGGCTGCCATTGTAGTACAGCTGGTAGGTGGCGATTATCTTAGTTACTCCTAACATACAATTATATCCCCATTTGTCCTCTGAAATAAAGTGGAGCTGGTCCACAGTACCAATCTAGGTCTTGCACTCAGCACATCCAATACAATTTCTCCATTTTTTGTTTGGCTGCTACTCACAATCCAATCTAATCATAGGTTGCTATCAACATAGCCTGCTGCTATCTCTATTATGCGTGTCCTCAGGCCTCATTTTTTGTATAGTCCATTTCTCAATAACTCCGTTGCCTGCTCATGTTTTCTTCTCTACTATCTCCTCATCTGTCTTATTTGCTTGAGGCGTGGACGGCTGAGGTTGATTTTCATCAGTTCTGTGAATCTTTACCCGTCAGTTCTACTTCCCACTACCAAGTAAAGCATTTTCTGATTGCATCCGTTACATCTACTACTGCCCCTTTTGGGTATTCCGTAGGTAAATCTCCGCTGATTACAGTGATTGGATTATCTCCTGACTGAATAATCTGGCTGTATTTTTATTCTATAGCTTCAGGCCTGACTTCCAATAATCTTCGGGGTCCTAACTTCAGTATATGCCACTGCTACTGTCCTGCAACTCTCTGCACCACTTTCATGACCTAATTCTCCCTTTATTATTACAACTAGTGATCAATGAGGAGTGTTGACAACAAAACGCCAGATCTTTCTCCATGAACAATTTTTTCCCCTGCAGTTAATCATCTCCGCACAAGTCAAACGCAGCGAATGATGTAGTAGTTCAACTCTATTCCCCCACATCGCTTTTTAGGCATTTGTCCCTTTGTATTTAAAACAGTAATAATGTAAAAAATAATTTCAACCTCTAAAACACAAAGTAAAAAATAAAATAGAAGATTAATTTGACAGTTGAACACTTCTATAATGAGATGAAATTAAACAAACATAAATACATTCTACTTGTAAAAATCAATGAAAAACACATCTGGTAATGTATTAAAAATGTGATAAATGTGATGCCATGAACATTCAAATAGTATATATGGTGGGTCAGGTTATGTCTAATGTCCGTGAACACTAACACTTTTCAGGATCTGTAAGATTCCTCTCAAACTTCAGCTTGTCAAGTCTGCACCCCAGCCGGGAACTGGAAACACTTGATGATGTTATAGTAATACACCAATCTCATGTAGGTTAAACTCTTCCCTGAAATTGGGTTTCATGTTGTGTAATTCAGTAGCAACTTGTTTTGTGATTAGATGGAAAACAGTTCTATCTTTCTTTCTTTGGTCACTGCACACTCGCCAGGTTTTTTATTTTGGATTCTTACTTTGTATGTTCCATAATGTTTCTTGAACTGGTTTGCAATACTCTGCTCCATATGCACAGTCAGCACTCACACGACGGGCCAAAGGTTCTCCTTGAGGAGACTCTGAACAAATCACCTGTTGTGTGGATAATCTGTAATGCTTGTACTGCTGTTGGTGTGTGCAATGTTTTTGTGTTACCAGCATCAATATCCTCTTGGTCCTGACTTGTCAGGGCCAACTTGTATGTTTAAATGATCCTTCCTCAGGTGGGTCAGCAGGCTGCAATACAAAGACAAGTGATACCAGGTGTCACTCTTTGCCAGCTAGGCAAACACAGTGTGAAGTTCCTAGCAGTGACTCAGGAGAGTAGACCACCTAGGCTCCTTCCACTTTCTCCCTAACAGGACGGCGTATTACCTAATTTCCAAATGGCCGAGGCTGAGCAGTTTGTTCAGCACTGCTCAAAGTGCATGATGCCCTAAACCTAAGTGTGAAAACAGCTAATCAAGGCAGTTAGTTTGCCAAAATGCACTTTATGTGTCAGCGTTCTAAATGGGCTCCAAGACACAGAGCCGTTGCTGGTCCAGGAAATGATCGGAAGTTCAAAAGGTGGGAAGTCTCGTGAATCTTCTGTTAACAGAAGATCGACAGACATTAGTGCCAGTGCTAAAGCAGACAGCCAGTTAATCTTAAGTTGCTCACATGATTTTAGCAAGCTTGTGTTTGCAGGGTTAGATTCATATACGCTCGACTTTTCCTTGTGATTAGGGATGGAACACAGCACCAGCTTCCAATGTGTCAAGTTTATGGCTGTTTCTACAGTTCTTAAGCGCACATTTTTTAAATGACTTCCATTGTCAGGATCTGACCCATCTTGGAAAACCACAATGGAGCATATAGTGATTTCCATCAAACATTTTTATGACAGCGGGGGTGTTGTCTTCCTTCCCACAGGAAATGCTTCTGGCCATCCAGTGTAGGTGTCTGCTCATGACCAACAGGTGTAATTTTACCATTTACTCTGTCTATCATATCAGTAAAACTAGTATTCACCTCATCACCTGGTCCACTAGCCAGCGGAAAATTACCAGCTGATGGGCGATTGAAAGCAATATGGTGTGAGATCAAGTCAAGTCAAGCCGTTTAAGTCAAGTGAAGTGGCTTTTATTGTCATTTCCAACTCACATATAGCAGTGCAGAAATATAGTGAAATTAGACAATGTTTCTCCAGGACCTGGTGCTACATGGAGTCACACATACAACACAACACAAAAAGAATCTGTGTCTTAGCCACATGTAAAGTGCAAAGGGTATGGACTCAGTGCAAACAGCAAGTGGAGTAGAGTGCAACCCAGTGTGCAAACTAGTGCAAACAGTGCAAAGACGCAGTGATGAAAGCGGTGCCACCAGGCAATTTGCGGGTAAGATGTGGGCATGTGCTGGGTGTCACCAGGACATTTGTTTGTCTCCACAGTGGGATGGACTATGAATTTGGGTCAAAACAGAAACAGCTAATGATGAGGATAACACAGGATGACCATCTGGTGATGTCCACAAACCATCATGTGCCTTAATGGCTCCTTTGTTTAACCATTGAGTCTTTTCTGATGGACTAGCTAGATGTTGTTGTTTAATGATATAAGGTCTGGATAAATTAGGAAACAAATTAGACAGCTGACGCTGTGACTTAGGCATTGACTCTGGTGATATCCAGCTGCGCTTTTTACGGCTTCATCAGCCGCTGCATTTCCTAATGAAATTAAGGTATTAGAAGTTGCCTGACCTTGACATTTCATGACAGTTGCTACTGCATCAGGTATGGCCAATGCCTCTGACAGCTGTTCTGCTTCTTTAGCATGCGCATGGAATGTCCTTCGTAGCAATGATATAGTCAATTCTCTTCCACCTGGGCAGCTCAATGTGTACGGGCAGTTACAACATATGCAACATATGTCGCCAGAGATGTTAACCTTTCCGTCCTCTGAATGTGTAAACGCCAGGTTTGGGGTGTCTAAAACCTTGGCCAGATGTCTTTGTCTCAGTGGTGAAAAGGTAAATGAATTAATATTTACAAATGGCATAACAGAGTGTGTGGTTAAAATAGTCAGGTGGATGAGCCATAACAACATGGGATGTTTTGTCAATGATCTTTGCCAGACCAGCCACGTGCCGTGAGCAAGGCTTGAAACCATTCAGGGCTTTATAGGTAATTAATAAGATATTAAAATTCATCCGATGTTTGATAGGAGCCAGTGCAGTGTTGACAGAACCGGGTTAATATGATCATACTTCCTATTTCTAGTAAGGACTCTAGTTGCTGCATTTGGACTAGATGAAGTTTATTTATCAAGCGCAGAACAACCACCCAATAAAGCATTACAATAATCTAACCTCGAGGTCATAAACGCATGAATTAATATTTCTGCATTAGAGGTTGAAAGCATAGGTCATAATTTAGATATATTTTTTAGAGAAAACACAGTTTTACAGATGCTGCAAACATGGTTTTCAAAGGAATCTTGGTTAACTTCTATAATATTATCATTAAAATCATTATTCTAGTAGGTTAGTGACCGCATTGTTTGTGTGCTAGGTGAGTTAGTCAATGATCAATGGACGGAGCCAGGGGTTTTGAGATCTTGATGTCTGGCCACCAAACTGGCTTTCTAGCATGCTGTTACTTAGGGATTGCATAAAACATATTCTTTTTGAGTTTATTGAGGAAATGGCTGCATTAAGGTGTTTATCTACTGGGTAGCCGCTGACTCAAGACCTGGACTGGCCTCAGATGAGTCGTGAGTCTGTTCTGGCAAAAGAGGTCTTTAAGCTACTGAGACTGGATGGAAACTAGGAAGTATTATAGTTAATTAATGGTCCAAATTTCTAATCAACAACTAGAGTGGATCAGCAGTAACATTTAAAATTAATATAGCAAAAAAACTATTCTGAGTCCAACAAAAATTATATAAGGTCAGAACTAAATTTTAAAAATAATAACCATAAGTGATTTTACAGAGGAGCTAGAAACAGTCTATTATCACACATCCATGTGCTCAACCAGCCACTGATTCAAGCGGGTGGGTGAACCTTTTCATGGTTCCATTTATCATAGCAATTCTCCCAGGTCCTGAAATAGCCTCATCACACTACTAATACCATATATTTTACTATTGGTATGATGTTGGTTTTTTCTGAAATGCTGTGTGTCTTTCACACCAGATGCAATGGGACACACACCTTCCG